>NC_084920.1:4944033-5162388 GCF_949316345.1 Pungitius pungitius | reverse complement strand
AGGCCATTTTATTAGCCGCAGCTTAAGAGAGCTGTGGCGCCGTAGGTTAATTCAAAGTGGCATCATGGAGGATGCACCGAGCAGAGGAGATCAAATTACAGGGCAAAGCGCTCAGTGCTAAGAAAAACAAGCCAGTGGTGTGCTGCAGAATGTGTGCGTGCATGCCGCGTGTGTTTGAGAGCAAGTGTATGTGTGTCTGAGGAACTGGAGAGAGAGAGAGATGAGGGGAGGGGGGGGGGGGGGCAAAGGCGACAGCAAAATGAGAGGAGTAGCAGGAGGAGGAGGAGGGGGGGGGGGGGTGTCCATAGAGGACCAAGGGGGATGGGGATGGAAGGGAAGAGGGAATGAAGGGAAGCAGGGGGGGGGGGGGGGCTAACTGGGCCACCACTCACACATCACCCCCGCCAATTACAGTCACTCATCTTCCCTTCACACAATGCATCACCCTCCATTTCTGATGTTCACAATGGTCCGGGGGAAAGAAATAACTGTAAACACCGCTGCAGCATTCAACGGTGGAAAAAACAACAACGAGGAAGATATCCTCAGCCCTGAAATGCGTTTAGCCGTTCCCTCCCCCCGCACGCCTTTGTTATTGGTCTTTGTGCAATGATTTGCCTAAGGACCCAGATTTCCTAGCAACAGCCTGCCACCAAACATTTGGCAGGAGTTCAACATTCTCTCTCTTTGTGAGAAATGGCAGCGCTGCCTCCCTGCTCTGCGTCTGCCACCAGCCCTGCTGCTGCTGCTGCTGGATGAGCCAGACTGACTCCAATAATTCGGGGGTTTTGCTTCCAATCACACCGCATAAGAGCAGGCACCTTGAGACCCTCTGCCAGGAATCATCAATCACCTCTTTAACACACACATGATCCAACCGAAACCCCAAAAAAACAAAAAAAACATGCTAACATTCACACGTGCGCCGCTATTCGGTAATTACATTTATTTACAGATTAGCGGTTTACACGACTTGTTTGTGCTGCCCGGCAGTCGTTTGATGAGAGTCAAACGAAGCACATTAATACGCAGGCAGAGGGTTGGTACAGTGGGAGAGCAAGAGAGAGAGAAAATGTACAATCGGGCTATAAATTGGGTAAATACATCAGAGTGCACTCGACAAGGTTAATGGAGAGAGGAGGCCTTAGCGAACACCGGTCTAGACACGCCACACTGTATTAAGTGGGAATAGCTGTGGCAGTGTATCCGGCTAAGTACTTTAGAAGTGCCAATGGGACTCTGATAAAGCGACTGATCCCCCCCCCCCCCCTCCTCCGGTTGAACAAAAAAAAAAAACCCAAAAAACAGGGACGCTGAAAAAGGGGCGTTTTGAGATTCCGAGCACTGACAAACATCCATTTGTGGCCCTTCTATCCCCCCTCAAATCCCACGGAAGCTTTTCCCTGCGCGCGGGACTGTCGGATGTGGGCAAAACCCAACTGCCAATTTGCAGAGGATGTGCCGTGTTTGCTAATGCGAGGCAGAGGCAAGAAATGAGACCACACAAACTCTGGAGGATGAACTGACTGATCTGCTTTCTGGTGTTTTTATTTTTATTTTTTTTATTTTAGGGAGCGGGGGTTGTATCCTCGCTTGGGCGGCTAATTATGAAACCTCCATCCTTATTGGACTCCAGTACACATGTTTAGAGGGGCTTGTGGGCAACAGGGGGACCATTTTGCATTTCACTTGGGACAATATGCCAAGGCGCATGCTGATGGCTCGGCCCGTGATGCTGATTTATGCCGACGACGGACTGCTTAAATACGTGGAATGCGGCGCAATTTCAGGGCTATCATCCTCACTTGAGATCAGAGAAAATGTTGATCCACCAGAATTAAATGTAATCCCAAACAGTGAAACGTGAGCATGGCAGGCCATTCTACCCCAGAAGCTGTAAGTGAAGACATTACCTCAGTGTGGATGTCTAAGGGCACATCTGTCCTGCTTTCTCTCTGTGTGTGTGTGTGTGTTTCTTGTCTGTAGGGGGAAGACGGTGTAGGAGGGCGTAAAGCCGAATGTACTTAAATAATCAATTTTCACACTTTCACAGCACCTGTTGGCTTGTCTTCGCGTAAAAAAAGAAACGAATGAATGCATTGCATGTAGAACAATTTCACAGTGAGCTGCGGCTTTGCGCACAAAGACAAGGGGGGGGGGAGTGTGTGTGTGGGGGGGGGGGGGGTACGGGGAGAACGAAGCGGTATTGTCTCAATAGGTAACAGAGCTCATTTCACTCGACAAAGGATGAATGGGTGCATTGACAATGCAGGAGGCGCGCTGAGGCATTTCCTCCACAAAGCCTCTTAACATCATGTCCTTCTTTGGCAGCGGAGTTGGCGAACAGTTATTTTAAATGTAGAGGGTCTCACTTACCGCAATATAATAAACCTTGGCCTTCTTCACCAGCTCCCAGTTGCTGTCCAAGTCCAGGTGCTTTTCCTTTTTGTAGCAGTTTGCCGCCGCCAGGTTAGCAACAAGGGACCTGCCGAGACAGATCCCATAAATCTCCCACCTTTCTTATCATCCATCTTAATTTTGTCTCAAAAAGACCCCTAAAAACACTCTGGCCCCAGACGTTCCTTTGTTCTTTCCCTATATAAAAGGATCCTAATGGCTTCGTAGAAGGTGTGATCCCAGTTGAAATAAAGGCAAATGGACCATTTGGATCTCATTCTCTCTTTTCACAGATTGAAGTGTGATTTTCGAAAGCCAACAATGAGCCGCAAATTATTCTTAATGTCAAACCACCTGGAAAAGCGATCCGTTGTTAGGCAAAGGTGGGGAACAACAGAAGCGCCTTATAAAATGAGCACTGGTTGGAGCAGGAGGAGAGGCAGGAGGCATTAACTCAACGCAGCTCGTTAGTCGGTCCACGTGTGCGGTCGCTTAAGGAGCGGCCGTCGACGTGGGTGCAGAACCCCCCGTTGCTGCTTGGGAGGAGAAGCCTGTCGGAGGGAAGGCAGCGTTTGAAGAAACAAGCAACAGTTGCGCCGAGTTGATCACAGAGCGCGGCGAAGACGGCGACGATGTGACAGCGGGATTAGGGCTGCACACTTGACCCGAGGTAATGGACTCAAAAAGGTCAGAGCGCGTCCTGACAGGCCAAGTGGGTGTCGTTGCTATGATGCGAGCGGAGCGCCGTCGCAGGGGCGAGCTCGATCTAGTGATGCCCGTATCTTTGAAGAAAGCCGCGGCTGAAACCGTAGATTCCGATCAGTCGCTCTAGGAATTTTGATTACGTTAGATTTCTCAGAAAAATGGTGAAACCGGAAGAATGTTTGCCAACTTTACGTGAGGTTTATCTTCAGAAACACGACGCAAACAAAAAACAATTTTAAAGTGAAAATGAAATGAAAAAAAGATGAGCATTACTACGAGACTTAATTATAACCATGGTAACACAGCCTTTGTTTCCCCAACAACTCCTTTTCTGCTTTGGAGTCTCCACTTAAAAATGTAATTAGAAATACAAAAACCAAAAACTATGTCTAATTTTACCAAGACATTTTTTCGTTGGAAAAATGTTAAAGGTTTAATATTTTTAATATTGGCACAATTTATTACAAAATGTTTCACAAATTGGAAGACCACAAGAACAAAAATCTCCTGGAGGGACCAACTCATTCTAACTTTGATTTGAATAGAAAGAACAGAATAAACCGAAAGCCTTATGTGTAATTAATCACAGATAAACGGACCACCTCACAGATTGAAGCTTGTGTTGTTCCGGGCAGGGATCTAGATCTATGTTCTTTGAGGACTTGCACTAATCAAAGCCTAGGGGAGGTGGGGGGCTCTGACATACTGGTTCCTGATCCTTCAAAGCCATCAACCGTCCAATCCGGCCCCGCTAAGGGACCTTTCGCTCTGGCCCTCTTGAGCTGTCTGTTAAACACCTGTAAGAAATATTACAGAGCTCGTCTCCCTGAGCACGGCGCCTGACCTTTTCAGGTGTCAGAGCCACATCAAACAAGCCCACTAAGACCGTTCAGCGGGGCCCGGCTAACCCGGAGGCGGGCGAGGTCCAGCCGCTGACTGACTGACAACTTCAGCAGTGGCGGATGAAGGGCTGCAGAGGAGGGGAGTGTTTAGAGAAGGTTTATTGATCCACACCTGGTCTCATCATGAACCGGAGGCCTCGCTGTTAGTGATATTTGTCTGTGTGCAGGGTTGGGGGGGGTCACGACCTCTGCAGCCCTGGACATGCCGCCGCCGGTCTACGCTAGCGTGAGAGTCGTCGGGGACGCTAATGCCCCCCGTTTTTTCTTCTTTTTTTTTTTACAACCGAGATGGCTGACAGGTGAGAGCCGGGACAGCCCAGCCATCTCTAACACATTGCTACTGTCAGCCTATAGATGGATGACAACCCACTGGGGCGGCAGAGACTGAGCGGGGGCCTGGAAAAACACACTCAAGCTGTTCTTTTCCCTTTTGATGTGAGAGCTGAGCTCTGATTCCCTGTTATGGCTTCCAGCCCCGAGGAGAGCGCTGCCTGCCCCCAGGATGTAAAAAAAAATATTTTCAAATGTGGGCCAGAGGATCATTTCTTAGTTCAGGGGTGAGTGAAATGTGGCTAACCTATTGTCCCCGGTGATGCAAGCCGCACAAGTACCGGTCGGCTCCACGTTCTGTTCGTAGTAATGCGCGTCCACGTGGGCCTGCGCGGCTTTCTCCTTCAGAATCTCCCCGAACTGGTCGTTGCCGATGCACCCGAAGAAAGTAGCCACCTTTTGGGGTTTCTGGATCATCCACTAGGAGAGAAAGAGTAAGGAAAAAAATGCAAAACAGCAGTTACAGCGAGCTCCGTTTACAAAATATAAGTCTGTTTGAACGGTCAAGTTCAGCTAAGGCAGATGGCACACAAACTGTAGCCTCACAGCAAACATACTGCATGTGATATACGAGGGCTGCGAGCTGTCGTAAACAACCCGAGACCAATTCCACTCCACATAGAAGCGCTATTCTCATCCAAGCACTCCCTCTTCCATGTGTGCTAAAAACAGTCTCATCTCCTTATTTACACAAACCCCATAATTCAAGACGCCATCCTACTTATGCAAACACAGACAGTGTGTGTTTGTGTTCGCGTGTGTGTGTACCTGCTACCACAGGACACTCGTCGGCCGTTTTTTGGACAGTCCTGGTGTACTCGGTGACATTTACCTGATGAGAGGTGGTGGGGGGGGGGGGGGGGGGGCGCTGCTCAAATTCGACAGTGCTCAGGTTTAACCTCCAAAGATTTATTGACGTACAGTACGTGCTGCTGTTTGCTCGTTTTATTGCAGCCTCCTGTTTTGTTGCTGACGGGGGCCCCTGGTGAATGAGATGTTGCTGCTTTTGGGGGATGACCTGTATATGTGTGAAATTAATCATTTCACACGACCAAATAGCATCGCAGTGGGGGAGGGGGGGGGGAGAAAAACGCATTTTCATCACCCATCCAGAGATGCGCTTCCCTGTTATTTTGTGCCCCCCGAGGTCTCCAACTAGTTCAAATGGGAAAAATAAATAAATAGAGGGAAAAAAAATACATTTTACTGGGGAAAAATCTCTACTGTGCAAGGGTCAGGTTTATTTCCAAACATAGCTGACCTTGGTAGCAAAATCAAATCGGGCTCCTTTGTCAGATGAATTTTGGATGGAAAAAATCCCGCCCTCATAATTTCCCACGGCCTAGGACGGTATCTTGCGTATCTGGCGTCTTTAGAAAAAGTATTCAATTTGAGTGGCAAATATTAGTATTTTTCCCAGATAGATGGCAAACTATTTAGTGGCTACTAAGTGATGTCATAGACTTCATGTAAGAAGTGGATGCAGTCAGCGTCATTTGTAGACGTCGAGATGCCCTATTTGTTGGGCCGCCCAGTGACCCGTCCATCCCAGTAAGCCCGCCCTAGACCGAACTTTGTCCATTTCCCTCTGAATAGGACCATCATTTACTGGAGTAACGTTGTTATGTATTGGAAAAGACTTGAAACTAGCAATTGGGATCATAAACTCATGTTTACGATGTTTACTAAGGAAAACCAATTTCAGTGAGAAGTTCAGAATGAAAGCATTAACGCCACATGTGAAGGCTAAATTTTGGCTCATGAGTCTTGGCTCAGTCCCCCCCCCCCCAACGTCCCCCCCTCCCCACCCACACCTCTCCAACTGGCTGAAATACACAAACAAGTACAAATACGCACACATCCACAGCGAAAGCCCACGGACCAAAGCTCTGCTTCGCTAACCTCTCGCTGCAGGCCCCTCACACTTATCAAGGTCACCGGCTCGGGTGCACGTCAAGTCCTATCTGATTCTCTCTTCGCCGTGATGAGCTCCCAATCCAAGGTTAGGGGCTGCGGGCTGTAAATAATGACAGCGCGGCCGCCTCCATTTGCAAAGCCTTTCAGGTGGGAACAGAGAGGGCCACTCAGGAGGCCCCCGTCCCTCTGATGACAGCATGGTGAATCACTGTGGAACGATCGACCTCGCAACCGTAAGCCCCTCCTCCTCCTCCTCCTCCTCCACCACCTCCATCTGAACTCTCCTACCTCCTCTCCCTCGCTCCTGCGGGACCGTCGGCTGTGCTCTCACTGCCAGCTCAGCTTGTCATTTTACAGGGTCATTAACAGACACACACACACACACACACACCAACATGTGCATGAGTACACGGTGCACCCACGCAGGGAAAAGGCTGACATTCACACATGCTCACACAGACACACACATACTGAGAAATCCTCTTCAGTGCCACAGCATCATGACTCTCTCCCATTCCTTAAAAAGAAAAAGAAGAAAAACCCCTTCTTTTCGCCATAAGCTGCAATAAACACAAAGCAGCAAAAGATAAGAGGAAAATGTCTTCATTATAAGTGTGTAAAAAATGTTTCTTTCCCTCCTCTGCACAGGAGCGAGGAGTTGTATCAATTCATTTCCATCTCTGGAACCCTGCAGACAATCCCTCTCCATTTCCAGATTACGTGAGATAATACCTCCTTTATGACAAAAGCGCTATCCGCGGGGTCGCCGAGAGGTCAACCAACCCTGCGCCGGGTATTCATGCTTAGTCACATCCCAATTATACCGCAGTGGCGGAGGCAGAAATTGGCAAATGTACATCAAGGCGCTTCATTACTGAGGGCCGCTCCAGTGAAATTAAGCAGCAGATGAGACGGAGTGAGATTTGCCCCTGGGCGGCATGTTAGAGAGAGAGAGAGAGAGAGAGAGAGAGAGGATGGAAGTGAGAGGGAAGCTGAAGTGACAGATTTTTTTTCTGAAGCTCATCTCCTGCACAGCAGCTCATGTATATTTACTCCACTGGGGGGAACGGGGGCCCCCAAAGATTAAAAGGTTCCCATGATACGCCACGGCGACATATCTCTAGGTGCGTTTGGATACGAAAGGGAAACCTAATACAAACAAGCGAGAAAAATATCCCTCTAAAGCAAGGGGGGGGGGGGGGGGGGCGGAGACGCTTGCTACAGGCAAAGTGATAAGTATACATTATGTTAAGTGGAGAATAAGACTGGTGTCTCTTTCTATTTGTCCCCCCATTTACCCAAATAATCTCACCCTATCCACCAATGCAACCGCCCGGCCGGCACTCACCCCGGGGGGGCCGCCGCCAGATAGCTATTAATTATGATATCTCATGGTTGCAAGGAGCCCCACTCGGGGAGTTGACCCAGGCCCGGCTCCTCAACACCCAGCAGCTGCCACTCTTCACTACGGAGGCAGCCGCTTCGCGTGGCAGCTTCCAGGAGGGCAATTACACCGACCAGACGAGATGAGGCGGCTGGATGTTTGGGACTCAGACCGCCATTAGCACTGTAAGCTATTACATTCCCTCCACTTCTCCCCCCCCCGCCGCCGCCTTCTGCGCCTGCCCCGCTGTTGTATATTGATGAAGTGGTAATATTCCTCCTGTAAAAACATTGTCTTGTTTCTACCCCCCCCCTCCCCCACCCCTAGGGGTCAATGCAGAGTTGCTGGGATTCATTTCTGCTCCATTAATGATGCAATTTCAATGCAATTCAGATTCTACCGAAGGAACGGCACAGTGGCGCGTTGAGAGAGGACACCGTGCGTTATCCTGCAGTTCCGCAACAGAGTGGCGCCGTCTGCACGTCGCCGGGGGGAGGCCGGGTCAGCTGTCGCTCCCCCTCCCACCCTCCATCACCGCTCGGGTTCAGAGAGCCGCCGCTCTCCGGGCTTCGCCTCACCCGCGCGGGGTCTTCTTGAGAGGAACATGGCCGTGCCTAATGACGGTCACGTTGATTAAAAGGCTTATCAACTCTGCGAAAATTCAAACACGGATATTTCTAGAGGCTTAAAAAAAGCTGAGGGCAGGGGGCTTCACGGAGGCCGATATCTCCGCGTTACTTTTTACCGGGAAGCTAAAAACAACTAGCAAACATCTGTCCATCAGCACCTGTCGTAGCGGGTGCTTTTTATACGAAGCGCGGCGGGTGGGGGGGGGGGGGGGGGCACGAGGGCTGACATTGATGAGGTCTGGCAGCTTCCATTAAATCACTCTTTCCTGTAAAGTGCAGGGCATCAAAGCAACCGTCCGAGGATTTTTCACTCAATCAGGTAACACACAAGCCTCACCACCCCATCCCTCACCTCCCCCCTCCAACACACACACACACACACACATCCCCACAGTACTCTCTGTCCTCTCTGGGGCTGGAGCCTTCTGGTCAATAACTCCAATCAGTTCAATTTCATGCACAGTTAGCCATGTCGGGGTGCGAGGGCACTGCACACGTCAGGGTTGCATATGTTGTTGTTGTTGTTGTTGTTTTTTCTTTCATTTAGTCGTTTTTTTCTGCCCTGGGAGGGTTGATGAGTGGGGTGCCGACTGTGTTAAAGTGGAGGCTAGCGTGCTGGTTTTAACCCTCCCTCACCGCCGCCGGGCTCCCTGCCAAGCCATTAAGAGTCTCTGTGCTCTGCTTCAGTGACACAGCTAAAAGAATAGAGAGCGGGCGGGGAGGGAGAGCTGTAAATGATCAACACGATAATGAGCTGATTATCAGTCAAAGGCATGGATAAGCTCGCTCTCCAGTAATTTCCTTTCAGATCAGTCAACCACATTCTCCTCCTCTGCAATCAACACTCGGAGGGGATGCAGGAGGCATAGCGTGTAGCCCGATGGGAAACCGGCCCAATATCAGCTTCGTAATGTCCAGATCCTGGTTGTCTTCTGACATGGTGGGAGGACGTTTGTGTATCACTTTGAAAGGGGACAGGATGACAGATCCTTTAATGATGTTCAAATGCACCGGGCAATCTGGACAGTGACTCATTACCTATTGGTTGAGCTCCACTTCAGCATCAGAGTGGAAATTTAACAAGAACCGCTCGACGGCTTATTTGAAGACGGCTTTAAAGATTCCAATAAAACGCGGACTTTATAAAAACAGTTTCTTCCTATAGAACGTGTTTGAATGAAGAACTTGTGTTGCGCATGTGGGTGACTAAGAGCACCAGCATGTAGGATCAGACTGATCTCGACATCCCACTGGTTTACACTTTGATCCTTTTCTATGCTCTCAACAATATCCGGTTTCTTAGGCGGTTAAATCACCTCAATGAAATAATGTATAAAAAAAAAAAAAGATGTTCACGGTTCATATTCTTTCCGAGTGAACAATAGGGATCTGTGCTAGTGCAGCCAGATGAAAATGGAGATACATTTCCTGATTAGTCAGTTATTTTGCATGAAAACATTGTGCGAATGCAAATCAATTTGGGTTTCCATCAACTACTGTTATGCAAATAAACCAAAACAAGATTACATAATTAATCGAGGAGCAGCAACTTTGATAATGGCTTTTCCTTGCTGATTTCCACTTAAGATGGCACTTGTATTATGCATGTGTAGTCTGTAGCATTTCTAATCAGCCACTGGGCATAAAGAGGGGCGGCGACGTGTAACGTGAAAGGTTCACAGCACCTCGAGGGGGCATGTTCCGTGAGACAAAGTGACAACGAGGTGCGTGTGGTTTGCCTACACTAGAAGGAGCAGGCTCATTGTGAGCAGACAAAAAAAAAGCATTTTATCCCTCTCTTAAGACAGTTGAGAGATGACAGGAAGTGAGGGGAGAAAGCTGTGATAGTCTCCACTGCCAGACACACAGCTGGCACGTTGTGTTCGTGGTCAGTGCCTCTTTGTACCTCTTAAAAACACCAGGGAATCCCTCAAATCCTACGGAAAAAGGATTCATTTTCTTTTACAACTTGGCTAGCGTGACGTTTCTTTCTGTGCTGGATGTAAAAATGAGCAGGGAGAACGTGCTAGAGTACAGAGCCAACACAATAAAAAGTCCCTTTCTGAACGCATCTAGACTAGGCCCCGTACGGCGTCATCCGCCATGTTCAATCCCAACAAATACAACAGAGAGAGGACGCCGGTGAAAGGGAGACAAACCCGTCAGGCCACACTAGACACTGGTACCAGTCCCCAGGGGACAGGCGCTTGACAACACAAAACGGCGGCACAAAAAGGCGAGACAGCTTGCGTGTCCGCATACATGTGTGCCACAGACGGGGGGGCGGGCGGCGGCGTGTTGAGCGGGCGGGGAGGTGACAGCTCCCAGGCACGGCCCCCGATGATAGGCATCACGAGTCGATGACGCGCCGACACACTCCGTCGGTTCTGATGTTAAGCACGACGAGAATGTCACCGACAGGATCTGTGCAGCCTCTTCAGAGAGCTATCAAAGGGCGAGTTCAGTGAGCTCACGATATGAACCTACCTGCCCCACTGACACACACACACACACACACACCTCCTAACACATCTCACTGCAGCATCTTCACACTGTATAGGAATCAGGGATGCATCGCCGTCCCCGGGCGGCAAGTTTATCTAAAAAGGAAACATCTGATTTTTTTTGCCTCCTCTTTTTGGCTCCATTTCATTCCCTGCCTCCCTTGTTAAACACACAACCTTGATTTAGTTGCTTTTGCCCCGGGGAGGGGGGTTGAATTATGTACAGGATAAACAAGTTGATGTTGTCAGTCAGAGCCAAACCCCCCCTATCGCAGCGGCAAAGAGGACTTTACCTAGCAGGCATGAGGGGCTGAGCTTCACAATGGCGGGTCGTACAGTGATACTTTTGTGAGGAGTGTGGGGGATGGGGGGGGGGGGGGGGGGGGGGCAGAAATGCGCCTCCACACCAGATCCACAGGCTGGGATTGCCAGACTACCGGGTCGTCCCATTTGTCTGAGACAATAGCGGCTATAAAGCACATGAGCTCTTCTGCTGAGCTCTGTGTGCATGCAGTGAGGGCGGGGTGGGGTGGGAGGGTGTTATTAACTGATCATAAAGTGGCCAACGTGTCTGCGGGGGTTGTTGCCAAACATGGTTCGAGAGAGAGAGACAGAGAGAGAGAGAGAGATGATGAGAGGCCTTTGCAGCGAGAGCCTCTAATCCCGTCTGCGGTCAACGGGGCTCCTGCTGGTGGGAGTGCAGCTGTGCTCGGAACCCTGCACAGGTGAATCCGTTCTGCCCCCCCCCCCAAAACCCAACCCCTCCAGCCTAGGCAGTGTGGCAACCCTGAGCGGTGCTCCCCCGTGGTGCCAAAGCCCCCCCCCCCCCCCCTCCGTCCCCCACTTCGGATATGGTGACGGATCCGTGTTCCCGAAGAGATTTCTTTTTTTTTTGAACATACGCCAAATGACAGCCCCCCCCGTTTGAGGGCTTAGCACAGGTCAAGCCCGGCTAAATTCAACGTGGCGGTGCGGAAAATCCACTTCAAAACATTAGCTGCTGGGAGGAAGTGCGCTTTAATGAGTGTTGAGGCCGCATGTTGTGACATCGTTTACCATGCGCCAAAGGAACGACCAGGATCGTTCAACCAAACAGACTTTATAAACCCTCATCTCATAAGCACACGCATTGTCGGATCACTGACACACCTATGCGCCCCCCCCCTCCTTGCAGTCATCTGGACACACAAAGTAGGTCCCTGAACATAAGCAGCTGCTGCCTGAATGTCGGTTAATGGTGATCGTGTTGTATTATTTCAGCTGCGTAGACGCAGGCCTTTTTTTGGGAGGAGAGCTTAACGGCGTGCCCTTCACAACCATGAGAAAAGAGCAGACACAACAGCTGTGCTCCCACTCTGACCTCTGACCCCTTGGTTACCTTTAAACACAGGGGACAAAATGTGATTCAGCTCTCGGCGCAGATGGGAAAAAAAAAAAAAGAAAAGCGACTTTCCTGATGTCTTTACGCACGGTATCGAGATCCCACCGATCGTATTACAAATGCCGGCGTGTCGTTTTCTGCAGGCAAAGAGGTTTCTCTTCATGTTACCAGCTGGAAATATCGGCGACGAGCCTCTCTGCTTACTAAGCCCGCTGGCGTAGAGGCAGACTCCGTGGCCGGCTGGCTGCGCAGGTAAGCAGAAAATAGCTCCGAGCTCCCGGGCCTGACCTTGAGAAGGCTGCCATTCAATCAGTGCGCCTGCCGCAGTAAAGGGCCTATCATTGCACTAATGGACGGAATCGTCCTCGCTGCCCGCTCCACGGACGATGCATCAAATGCAGGCCAAATTTAGTCGATAAATTAAAACACGACGAGAGACAAACACCGCTGCTGGGCGGCTATGGATGGAACGGTCTGCACACCTGATTTAATTTTCACTTTACAGACATAACAGCAGCGGATGACGGCAATTGACATAACAGTTAAAATGCCCGACTGAACAGACCGTGCTCGCGTCCTCATTGCCAAGAACGAACATCTCAGCGCGCTCCTTATCTGCACCCATCATCCAGCTGGAAGCAGACGCGGTCCACGTAATAAGGAGGAGATTTAAGAACAGTTGCCCGCTCTGAACTTTGAGGTTGTGCCATCAAATTCCCCCCCCTCCCCGTATCAACCGGCAGTTTGAAACAAGTTATGTTATTTCTTTTTTTTTTTTTTGACAGCTCACAGACAGAGGGAAGAGGTGGGGGCCGGGGGCCGGGAGGTGGGGGGAGCGGGGGTGGGGGGGGCGAGTTGGAACCGTCATAACTGCTGGCTGCCGCAGTGCATCGTGACAAACAACGGTGGAAAACTTGGGATTTATTGCTCTGATAACCTTCCAGATTCCTTCGGCTGGTGCTGCACGCCAGACAGCTCTGACAGAGTTATGCATCATTAATCGGCGCGAACACAGCCAGTGATAAATAACGCCCCGGCGTACCTATGAAAAACAAGGCAGTTATTACAAAACCATAAAGAATTGTATTTGTATCATCACCTCGAGCAGATAATAATGCGGAGATACGACGTTTCAAGGATTCCAAAGCGCACCGGTGGTGACAGCGGCCCGTATAGTTCTGCTCTCCTCTCTGCGAGCTGCTGGGGAAAAACAACTCGGCGATAAATAACGGCAAATCAAAAAAAAAAAACAAAAAAAAAAAGGTTTTCTATTGCGCGGCCTGCAATGCTGAGCCCACACTGAAGCTATCAAATAGCATTTAGCACATATTAAAACCCGGGAAAGTTAATGACATGGCTCCGTCTTTGCAGTCGCGATCAGGTAACGAAATTGGCGCGCGGCAAAAAAAATAAAAAAATACAGTGCGTGGAAGCAACCTGTTGCTCGACGGTTCCCACAAAGAGCTGCTTATTTCACTCGCCTGATCACTCCTCAAGGTTCAGACTTGAAACCAGTCCAATAACCGCAGTAATGCTATATCCCCTACAGGTGTAAATTCCTGGTGGTTAAGCAGTGCAAAGAGAAACTAGAGGGAGCTGCGTTTGATACGGAGATGTTTCCAAGCACCAGATGCTGTGGCCCCCCTCCCCCCCCTTCCCCCTTCTTCTGAGAAGCCAAGCGCAGATCACTTACTTTCCTATTGAGAGTTGGAGCATAAATTCAAACCCGTGCTATAAATCAAATATAAATTTTGAGCTCGCCTCACTTTCCCGAGAACGGCTGCAATAACAATGTCATTCGACTCCGCCTGGTTACCATTAATGCTCTGGATTCCAACCGTGCTAATGATTTGGTCCTGCATCCTGTGCATTTCGCAAACCCCACCGAAAGAGAAGGGAAATATTACTGACCTATTTAACGCTTTGCAGGTTGAGAGAAGAAAATAAGGTCTGTGGCAGACGCTCCTTACATTTCCAAAGCACTCTCGAAAACGGATTCTCCTTGCCAGATATAACACCCCGCGTGCCAATAATGTTAATATACCGAAACTCTGCGGTTGCAACTTTCACATTTCTAGACACAAACGTCTCGGAGCCAGAAAAGAGGACAATGCACTACAGTTAAATCTAACCAGAGTGAAAAATGTGATTTCTATTTAGATTTTGTTCGGTGTGCCAACAAGTCTGTCTTTGCCAAAAAAAAACTAATTTGATCTCATTCATTCTATTTGCTCCTTGAAATCAGTCTTATAATAACTTATAAAACTAATTGTGGGCCAACACAGATTCCGTCCTGTCCGACACAGAGTATTTACTGGAATGACCACAAATCACCATCTGAACAATCCCAATAGACTCCATAGAATAGAATAGAATCCAATTCACACTGTACACTCACCGGCCACTTTATTAGGTACACCTGTCCAACTGCTCGTTAACACTTAATTTCTAAGCAGCCAATCACATGGCGGCAACTCAGTGCATTTAGGCATGTAGACATTGTCAAGACAATCTCCTGCAGTTCAAACCGAGCATCAGTATGGGGAAGAAAGGTGATTTGAGTGACTTTGAACGTGGCATGATTGTTGGTGCCAGAAGGGCTGGTCTGAGTATTTCAGAAACTGCTAATCTACTGGGATTTTCACGCACAACCATCTCTAGGGTTTACAGAGAATGGTCCGAAAAAGAAAAAACATCCAGTGAGCGGCAGTTCTGTGGGCGGAAATGCCTTGTTGATGCCAGAGGTCAGAGGAGAATGGCCAGACTGGTTCGAGCTGATAGAAGGGCAACAGTGACTCAAATAACCACCCGTTACAACCAAGGTGGGCATAAGAGCATCTCTGAACGCACAGTACGTCGAACTTTGAGGCAGATGGGCTACAGCAGCAGAAGACCACACCGGGTGCCACTCCTTTCAGCTAAGAACAGGAAACTGAGGCTACAATTTGCACAAGCTCATCGAAATTGGACAATAGAAGATTGGAAAAACGTTGCCTGGTCTGATGAGTCTCGATTTCTGCTGCGACATTTGGATGGTAGGGTCAGAATTTGGCGTCTACAACATGAAAGCATGGATCCATCCTGCCTTGTATCAACGGTTCAGGCTGGTGGTGGTGGTGTCATGGTGTGGGGAGTATTTTCTTGGCACTCTTTGGGCCCCTTGGTACCAATTGAGCATTGTTGCAATGCCACAGCCTACCTGAGTATTGTTGCTGACCATGTCCATCCCTTTATGACCACAATGTACCCAACTTCTGATGGCTACTTTCAGCAGGATAAAGCGCCATGTCATAAAGCTGGAATCATCTCAGACTGGTTTCTTGAACATGACAATGAGTTGGCTGTACTCAAATGGCCTCCACAATCACCAGATCTCAATCCAATAGAGCATCTTTGGGATGTGGTGGAACGGGAGATTCGCATCATGGATGTGCAGCCGACAAATCTGCGGCAACTGTGTGATGCCATCATGTCAATATGGACCAAACTCCCTGAGGAATGCTTCCAGCACCTTGTTGAATCTATGCCACGAAGAATTGAGGCAGTTCTGAAGGCAAAAGGGGGTCCAACCCGTTACTAGCATGGGGTACCTAATAAAGTGGCCGGTGAGTGTATATCTATGTCTAAACAGACTTCCAGTGACACCGTAACCCCCACGCTGATTTCTGGATACAGAGTGTTAGAGAGAGAGAGAGAGATATTCTTAAGCACACACTTTACTTTTTAAGCAAAAAAAAAAAACAATTTCACTGCAGCACCTGCACCCTTTTTGTCCTGTTGGCTTTGGCGGAGCAGATTCAATGAGTTTTCGGCCAACACGCCAAGGCTGCACGCCTGTAAGGATCTGCACCAACAGGAGGCTTTTAGAGAAAGAACCAAGGTCACGGCTACAATAACACGGCACAGAGGATCCGCTCAGAGCCGGGGGGGGGGGGGGGAGCTGTGTCTCTCTCACACCCTTGAAATGAAAACCAATGAGTGCAGAAGGAGAGCGAGTTCAATAAACTTAACTTCACTTTGTAACCCTCTGCACCAAGACTACACAAGCTATCAAGCTGTGCTTGTTCTTGTGTTATTATACACTTAAATATAAACCAACTCTGTGTATAAGAAAATCTCCGTCGTCGCAACATCAGTTATGTCTCAAGACTAACGCTTGTGGCTTCCAACCCAAACACCGCGAATGCAGTGTTAGTGTAATAATGTGTCAAGCTAACACCAGACACGCTAGCATCCTTTACGGCCACACCGCTGCATCTGAAGAGCGAGGAGACCGATTTAAAGGACGGACAATGCTTAATAGCCAAAAAGAGAGCACTGTACATTGTTATCAAATCCAATAAAACCTTACATAATAAAACAGTCAAATGTTAAAGTATAAGTATAAGGACAAGGTTTATTGAAAAAGGTATTTCCTTATACATAGTATAGCAGCAGCTTCCTAACAGCTGGGCAGTTTTTTAGCAAATGTTTGGCTAAAAGGAGAATTTGTTGGGGACTATTTTCAGCAGGGTGGTGTGGTGTCGCCTCACAGCAACAATGTTGTCATTTGTCAACATTGAGCGGCTGTTTGTCTTGATGTCAGCGCTGTGACTGACTGGCGATCAGTCCAGGGCGCACCCAGTCTCTCGCCCCATGTTAGCTGGGATTGACTTCAGACCCCCCGACCCACTAAAGACAAGCGGTGGTGAGGAGGGATAGTTTCTGAAGCGAATGCACACACATTTGGTGCTCTAGAGTATTTACTACAGCGGGACGGTGTTTACTCAAAATGTACTCTGGTGCATCAATGGGGCTCGTAGAAATGGTTTCTGGACCACAAAGGACATAATTCTCCTAATCTATATTGACGTTTGATCTGATGCAGTTTGTGTTGTTGCATGGGGCCATATTAAAGACAATTGCTAACATTGTGTCAGCAAAATTTAACAATATAAAGTGCCAACAACAATTAATGAACTCACAAAGCACTTTTGCATCTAGTTCTGCATCACACTGCACTCATTGAACAGGAACATTATGGTCTTTACGACTTAAGTGACAAACATGCATTTGTTATGTGCTAGTGTGTAGCTTTGTACTGCGTGTCTTGGGGCTTCTTTTCAGTACTAATATTTTTAATGTTATGTCTTTAACCCCGTAGTGTTTGTTATTGTGCTATCCTCGTTTTGACCTGCAAAGGGACCGCAGATGCGAGTTAGCTTAAAGCAAAAAATCTGGTGCAGCGTATCAAATGGTGACATTTATGTCTTGAACTCTACATGGTCCTGTTAGAATAAATACAATAAAAAATAATGAAATGAAAAGTATAAATTCATTGTATATGACTGTGTAATTGTTAATGATGGGAAAGCCCCAGCAAGCTTCTTTAAAAGGTCGTCTGGGAAATGGCTAACAGCTGCCAGCCGCAGGAATTCAGAAATGCCAAACCAGCACTTTGTGATTGGCAGAAGGAAGTTACACCCACTTTGAAATAATACGTTTCTCTTTGGTGACTTGCCAGATGGGTCGCTGCCAGTGTAGACATGACAGGCCGATCAGATCCTTCTGTACAAAAACACGAGGCCAAGAAAGACTACAATGTTTTCCTTGAGGTCAGGGTCAGGTTGCTGTAAAGCCCATAAATACAAATGAAATGTAACTTATATCACAAATCTGATCAGGGTGACTGCGAACAAAATATATTGTACTTTTCGACACTTCAACACCTCGTGGTCCTTTTGACAAGGTAATAATGACTGTATAAAACCATGGAACAAATGTGTAGTGGGAATTCTTAATGGGAGTAATTGTATAATATTTAGAAGGGCCAATTTATTTTATTTTTTTGTTCCAACCCTGCTATGGTAACCTGCCGTCTGCTCTGCAGGTGTATCTGGGTATTGCACGCTACTGTGTGTTATGCTCCTTCCGCCAATCCACTCCCCGTCCAGTTGATGATACATTTCTTTTCCATAAATCAATTTTTGAAACTCTGCAATTACCCAACCCCACGGGGAGACAGAGGAAATCTATAAGTCAGAGGTCCTGAAGATGCTCAGTAGTCGGTCCTGTCGCTTCCTGTCCACCTGCTTCGAAAGGCGGTGATGAACCCCAGTGGTAGAGATAACACGGGTCAATAATAACGGTCTGACTAGACACAACTGCCAAAGGGAAGCAAAGTGGTGCAACACAATAAAGAAATGCAAGCAAACAGAGAAAACCAACTGCATTGTTGTTATATTCAACGTGCGCACATGTGTAATATTTACATTATTACATTACTACATTATATTATAGAGACAGTAAAATACAACATTTCAAATATGCTTTACTGCTTAAAACTAATCAAGAATGGAGTAAGAATAAAATGATATTGTTAACTTCATTAAACTTGATTTTGCAATTTTCTGTTGATAATACTAGGTTAACATACTAGGATATCATTGTACTTCTCCGCTTCGAATCAAAAGGAAACTACACCAGACGTGAAACAGCGAGTGTTAATCAAACTTCAACTTTGGAACACCGCTGCGAATTAAACTTTCATAATATAATCCACTGCTTGTTTTTGTTGTCTGAGATGTTCCTGTAGCTGCCTAACCACCATCTGGAATTCGATTACATTTTTCTCAGCCGCAAGAAGCTCCTCTGATTCCTTTGTGCATTGATTCTTAGGGCAATAATGCTCGTGAGCAACACACTCAAAAATTCAAGCACCTATTTCACCACATCATCTTTTAAAGCCTGCTTCGGAATTGGAAAACAAGAGTCTCCGTGTTGCGGGTTGCGGATGGAGGTCGATACGGGTCATAGATTACCTAATGCCCCTTTAATAACTTCTGGGCTGCGGAAAAGTAATGCTTCCAAAAAGGACTGGTAATGTGTGCGGCCGCCTTGCCTGAAAGACCCCTGAGAGACAAACACGGATGTGTGGTATTCTACCAGTCCCACTGCCACTTCAACAGCCCCCTAAAGAGATTTAATTTATATACGTGTTTACCTTTGTTTAATCCTCACCTACCCCTCCCCTAAACACATCCCTTCCCTCCTCCTTCCCAGGAGACAAAAGCAGGCAAGACAGGCTCCAATAAACAGCGGCATGGAGCCCTCCGGCGACGGCGTATGCAGAGGCGAGCGATGCGATCAATGATCGAGGTGGCCGATTGTCTTTAATTAGAAGGTTTAAGTATTGAGTTTGCCCGGGAAGGGAGGGGGGGTGCAGCATGTCAACCAACCTCATTACACTGCAGTGATTCACCTCCCAGGAGCTGTGATCCACGCGGTGTTTACACCCGACATTTGTTTCTGTGGTAACGCATTGAGTGGAGGAATGGCTCGGTGACAGATCCCAGTTTTTTTTTTTTTACCCCTCCTCTCTCTACGTTGTCTTTCTTTCACTCTCCCTCCCACTCGCTGCTGAAGAGGCTGTCACACTGGTTCGCCTTTTGTTGTGGCGAGTCTGGATAGGTAGCACAATGTGTCCTAGTTAAAGCAGTGCCCCATCTGCCTGGGATAATTAGACAATTATGCTGGAAGGATCCGTCATTAATTCCTTTGTGGTGGCCAATTTCGCACCACAAAGAGGTCTCAGGTTTAGTTTCCCTTTGCAGATCTCTGTTCATTTACCCCCGGCCTGCGTTTATCGTCCTCGAGTATTGATGCTATGTCAACTTGAGGCAGCAAAATATCCTCCTGCCAGTATTGACTGGTTTGCACAGTTGTATTGAAAAGGCCAGGGAGAATATTGGCGGCTGTCTCCTACTGAATGAAAACAAGCGGCTACGAAACAGCGCCACGCAGGCAAGACACACAACAAACAATGACAGCCATAGTTGGTGCATCGAGGTAAGGCGTACTGATGAAATATGCATTACCTGCAATCGTCCAAATTTTGCGTTGTGGGGTGTGTAGATGAATCCGTGTTGCTTCACACACACAAATATACCAGTTTCACCTACTAAAACGCCAACTATAATCCTAAAATTCATATCCACACACAACAACAAAATCACCATACCTGAAATGTTGATCTGTTTTGTGAGTTTTTTTGTGACTTCATGGTCTCAGTATAACTAATTTGTGATGGACGACGGGGGCTAAAAAACAGACAGCTGAATGTTTACAGCATTTAATTTATAAATGGCATGAAAATAAAACAACTCCTTGGTATCCTCACCTGGTTAAACAACTGAAATGTCAGGACTAGCAGCCATTACACAGTGCACTATATGCTAAAGTTTAGGCTAGCTAAGAAGGTGACATTAGCATTTTAGCATGTGCACAGTTACCATTGCTCGATCGAAACCGTAACCTGGGCTAGAAAGTTAATTCATCATCCATTAAGCGCTAAAATCAACACAGGTACAAAACTAGCAAAAGGTATCCAGCAAAATATTACTGGTTCATCCAAGTAAGAAACCTATAGTGGAATGAAGAGTGCAATGGGATCAAATGTGACGTTTTGCACTGTTAAAAATGTCTTTATTCAACAAAGAACCACGTTGTATTGTGACAAAGCACTTGTCAGAGATAAACCATATTTACTGGTCACAATAAGAGCAGGAGGGGGGGGGTCATTCTGTAAAGAGCAGCGCCTGAGTGAAGAGGAGAGTGATTTCAGACCCAGCACAAGACATCACTTCAACCCTTTATTCAACTGCCAGCCCTTCCTCTTAATTGTATGGGGTTTGGGTGACTAGAGTTCAAGCTCAGCTCCCGGTCGGTTGTCATGGAGCGACCTGCCGCTTAAAAAGGCCCCGTCGAAGGTACGGGTCGTCGCATTAACCGCCTCACAGTTGCACGGAGGAACCCAGCTTGACGGAGACATCTCACAATGTAACTCAAATCTGATTAGAGCAGTGATCTAATCAGCAGCGAATTCATCTGTGAAGACAGGCAGGCAAGAGAAAATCACCGCGGAGAATTCTGTATAATTATCAAAAATCTCACAGCGCTACATTAAAAATCTAATTACGACATATTATCTTAATTGCAAAGGAGATGCAAATCAAAACAAGGTTAACGCTGCTCCCTTAACGTGCAGGAGAACATGTGGTGGGAACCTCTTCAATATTCACTGAATCAGCTTGACTTGTTCGACATGAGAGGCTGTCATTCTGTAATGCTTCCCCCCTCTTTAGGGGCGATAATCCTGGCTGAGAGCACAAGCAGCGGAGGCGCGGTTGTGCAACAATGCGACAGAACAAACATCTAATTGCTGTGCATTCATTTCCTTTTATCGTATCAAACAAGGCGAGTGACAGCTCATCGCGAGTCGACTTATGTTGCCGTCACACGTACCTCCCAAATGCAAAACAGCTTTGACTTAAAGCTTAGTGACGATGCACTTTTGAGATGATCTAAATCCCAAACACAACCCTTTTAACCGGCCTGAAAACATTACAATTCAAAAAAAAAAAGGTTCCCCATGACGGAAATACAGAAATTGAAACGTCTAACGTGCAACAAATACAACAACAACAAAAAGTTCCCGAGAAGCCGCAACTCCCATGGCACACAACAAATTGCCTGCCGTAAATTGTATCTGACAGGTACACACTGAACCTGTGCAGACATAAGACAGCCGGATGACAGCCGGCACAAGGGGTGATGGTGAAAGGAGAAGAACGTGCCATTGAACATGGATTTATGAGCGGGCCCAGACCCAGGTGATCCATCAGTGGAGTCACAAAGCATCAATTGCCTTCGTGTTGAGGACACATTTAAATGAGGCGGTTTTCAAAGGGTGCCAATAGTAAAAGGAAAACCATGTGGGACGGGTTGGGAAACCAACCAGTTGCTGCGTTTTAAGGGGAGGAGAAGTTCGCTGCCACACAGTCTACGGCTGCCACCCACAAAGGGCGAATTTCAACCTGGTCCAGTCTCTTACCAATTAAGAGACTGGACCAGGTTGAAATTCGCCCTTTGTGGGTAGTTATGCTTTGGTAAAGAGCTCCCATTATTCCCGGAGGTTCCCGCGGTAGGCTAATGACACTATGTGGCAGCTTTAAACTAACTTTGGCTTTTTTTGTGAAACATCACATTCCAGACAGAAAATAAACTGGAGGTGCCCCGTGTTTTCACAAAAAGATATTGGTAAGTTTCTCTTACCAATTGGCCCTGGGATGGTGGTTACCCACATACTGTAAATTGAGTTTTTCTTTCCTCACTTTCCCCCCCGCCAAACGCTCGCAGACACAAACCTGTCCCGGAAAGGAATAAACGGAGACCAAAGGAGTTTCCCCCCTTTGGCGCTGGCGGTCTACAACGCAACTGCCAGCTCCGATCGCGTCTGAGTAATCAAAACGCTGCCTCGGGGATCGCTTTACAATTCTCAGGGGCTCGGATAACCTGATCTTGAACTGATCCCGCGCGCCGATCCTTGGGTATTGGGTTAGGAACGTGTGAAGGGGCCTGTTGAATGAGCGCGCTGGATATCAACATCCTCACTCCGTGTTGCTTCAGTTCGGCAGATTGTTTGACTTGATTAGTGTTGGACTACCCAACGCCGGGCCCTCCAGACACTGGGTATCAATGTGTCAGAAGGGGGGGGGGGGGGGGTGCTCTCCCAAGACCCAAGGTGGAGACCATTACCCTGAGTGAGAGCACTGTAAGTTAATAGGATTTGCTCCCGATGAAGAGGCTGAGCTTTTTCCCGAGGCTGTTACAGGCCGAACCACAAATATAAATGTTCCTTTATTCAACACTATTAAGCACCCGCCCCGGTCCCAAAAAGAACTACCCACCACCCACCACTCCGGCCCCACCCGTTCCACTTTCTCCTTGTTAGAATATCTGTTTTGGTTTTTTTCCACTGCACGAGGTTGTGCTCTCATTCTCTCTTTTATCTTATTTTCTTCTTCTTCTTCTCCCGAGCAGCCAGTAAAAGTAAAAGGTTGGCACTTTTGGTCCAAAGGAGCCATTTGTTCAGGTGAAAGGGAAACCTGCATGGTAAGCAGAGCAAAGGCCTGCGTTTGGACCGGGGCGGAGGGGATTCCAGATTAATCACATGGACGATACACCACGAGGATATTCATTGAGGGGTAATTGCCATGGGGCTTTATGTAATGTATTCTCCCCATGAGGTAAAACCTTGTAGCACTGAGAAAGGATAATAGAGTAAGAGGATCACATAAAATGTTTGCTGCTCCAACCTTTAACTTGGAGCTTAACCCGGACCTCTGATAGTAATTACAGAGTTAATTGCCTCCTGATCGGAGGAGGAAGGTCCATCCAGCTCCACCGCAGATGTCAATTGGGCTTAAGAGTCTCTGTCTGAGGTGCAACAGATCACGGATTGTCTTGAGCAAAAAGATGGGACAATTAGCAGTTTAAGGTCAAGTTAAAGTTTGAGGTGTTAAAAGTTTAAAGCAAATAGGGTCGGACAGTCATTTAGTATCATTGTTCATCGAACTAATGGGACACATTTTATCGTAAATTAATATGCTTATCTTTTTGTCTACGGTCCAAACATATGTTGTTTACAATGATATAAAACACAGCAAAGCAGCTGAAGCTGGTGACGCTTTGACATATATTTTTTTACATTCTTTACATCTATTACTCCATGTGTGGTTTTGCAATATTACAATATACTACAAGTTCAATTTTAGAGGATTAGCCTCATGCCAATATTAACATGTATCTACTTTCAGTGAAAATATATTTACAGATTAAATAAGCATACAATGTTATTGGATTTTACAGTGTTTTAGACAATACATTAAAATGAAAAAAACATAACCAGGTTACCAGACTTTTTCACATGTCACGACACAGCGGTGGAACATTCCTTTATGTTGCATTAAAGATTAATTTGACTTGGTATATATGGATCATATAAATACACAGAAATTCATATGAAATAAATTTCACACCATGTTGCCAGGTATTCTCCCCAGATCTCCTTCCTTTGGTTTGCATGACAACACACTACTCATGATGGGAAATAAAACACATTAGACAACACAATAAGCCGATTTGGGCGAAATAAAAACCCCAGTTTCCTCTGGATTTGTTAAAAGCCTTGAGAGAATAGAACATTTCTCCACAGATCTGAGAACAGCTCACTCAGGAAACCTGAATGTCTTCAGTGAGTCAAATAGTTAAGATGAGCTGGTGCTGCCATAAACCCGGTGGGAGAGCTTGGAATAATCTAGGCGATGTTAATGATGCAATTTATATGTGAGGGGACCGGTGTTTGGCAGGCTCTTTCCGTCTGAGCGGGCTGCACAACCCAGCGAGCTCCCAGCAGCCCCCCCCCCCTCCACCCCTCCACCCCCTGCTAGATGGAGGAGGTGGAGTAGGAGGAGGATGTCAGAGCCCATGTGAAAAGAGGGAGCGAGCAAGGCACTGATAAGAGCCATTACCATTAGTGTCTGTCTGTCACCTGCTGTGCGTCATCCAGCCTTCTCTTTCTCTCTCTCGCTCTCTCACCACATGCGCGCGTCCCCCCCCCCCCCCCCCACCTCCCCACCTCTCCCCCATCCTCGTCGATCCATCCCCATCCGTTTTCCTGAGGCACATCACTTGAAATTTGCCCTCACCTACACATTCGGCATCCCGCCACAGATCTACTGCGTCGGCTTGAAAACGGCGCAGAGCTGCAGAACTCCTGCGAGCTTTGTTTCAAAACACTTGTGAATTAGTGAAGGTGCAGACAGCTGCAGGCATTTATTCGATCAAAAAAACGCTAGAGATGAATAACCGCATTGGCACAAGGAGGGGACGCAGTATTCTACACACACACACACACCATTTCTCAGATTTTCCGAGCAAACAAAGCCTAATTTGGTATTTTCATTTATGACTTGGCACAATGCTACAGCTCCTTAAACTTATGAACTCGGGAGAAATGAACAGTAATTGCAGGCTGTTCTTTATTTTCTTAAGACCCTTTTTAACCAAAATATTTAAAGCTGTTTTTCTCAGTTGCTACGCAACACTTCAACCGCAAGAGTGGGAGCATGCTGAGAATGTGCCAAATAAATGCTCCTGCCACAGACATTCTGCGGGGGGGAAAGATGAGAGCGGGGCATCGCTCGATAATCATGTGGAAACGTCAAAGAGTCGTGCAAAATGCCCAATCATCCTTTCATTCATCCGTTACTTGACCTGCGTCGATAGACGATTTTTCAACCAATAGCCTGTTTAACGAGCCATTGTTTACGGTCTGAAAGGCTGGGCGCTTATTTTTATTTTTTTATTCATGGCATCAGAAACGCACAAAGCGGCTGCTTTAAAGCGCAGGATGCGTCGAGACGTGGCGGGCAGACCGAGGGTCCTGTGCGATTCCCGATGAGAAAGCTGCCAGATACGCGGACTACTGTCTGTTTAACAACTCCTTTCACATTTCACTCAGAGCTCGCCTCGAGCGCCGGGCAACTGCGCGACAGCCAAGCGGGGGGAAAAAAAGAAAGAAAATAAAAGACAAGCGAGCCAATGGTGCCGCCTTTCTTCCCGAGCCTGCAACCAAGGGCTTTAAGCAAGGACACGTTATGCAAGATATCACGAGTTGAGTTCCGCTGCCAGCCTCTGAGGGCCGGATGATGCACGCCGAGCGAGTGCGTCCCTCAATGTTAATCAACACGCCTTCCGATGCATGCTTATGGGTTACACTCTACTCCCCACGCCTTCCCCTTTTGGCGGCTAAAATTAACGAGGAGGAAAAGGTACAAATCGAGCAAATTACTTTCACACAAGAGTCAAATTTGACAGAAAAGCGGAAGTATGAAAGAAAAGGCGGCACGCAACGGGGTCGGGTGGGAGGGTGGGGGGCATCCGCTGTTAACAAACCCCCTCTGATGACAAAGACCCGCATAATCGCCCAGTCAACCTTTATCATTGTGATCACAGAGCTGGGGATTTAATGCATGCTGGTATTAGCTCCGACATACACTCACAATACCGTTGAGGTGGGAGGAACACATGCTCAGTGTGTGTGTGTGTGTGTGTGTGTAAAGGGGAGGTGGGTGTGGAACCAACAGAGATCTCCCCACTTCATCATTGAGTAAATGGCACCACAGACGTGAGCCGCGACTTCACAGCTGCCTCATGGCGGGTGACATTGAAGCCCACGCATGAACACATCGCTCATCAAAGCGAATGAGGCAGCTCTCCGCTTCCGCCGCTTGTGCCGAGAAAAAAAAAACAACGGCAGCCCCCCCCCCCCCCCCTCAAGTGCACACCTGGAATGTCTAGAATGAGCGGAGATGAGAACGAAAAAAAGAAAGAAAAGAATTTGGTTTCATGCATCTCTCACGAGAAACTTAACAGACTGTAACCTTCCGCTGCTTCTTAATGGGAAGGAAACTGCAAGACCCCGACGCCATTAAACGTCTCGGAGCGGGATGCTAACGGTGGTGCCGCAATTAACCTGTCTTAAAACAAACAAGAAGCTTTTGCATTAGCAACAGGCGCATGCTGGAGAGGGTTGATTTCTGCAGAGTGAAACACAAAGGCCCACCAGGGTTCAGGTTTTTATCAGTCATTAGCGTGCTCGTTTCAGCGCAGCTGCAGCCGGGATCTGTGAGCCACAAGTTCCCTCCGTGTGATCAACCCCCCCCCCCAAACCCCACCAAAACCAGAGAGCCAAAGCTTTTATCCCAGAAGCTAAATGGCCCAGCATTTAATGTCTCACTCAAAAGCCCTCAAAAGTCGCAGCAAAATAATATTTCTCTTAAAAGCAATCCCTGAATTGACCAGAATGAAAGTGGAAAACAAGAGAAAAACGGTGTAATGGTGAACGTCCTCATCTAGCCGGTGAGCACATCCTGCTGCTAGTTCAGTCACATAGTTTGAACACAAAAGCTCCACTATTTCTCCTTAACTGTCCTCTTTTCTCTAAGTGGAACCAGACGTAGGCATTTCTTCATTCAGCCCATTCAAATGGAGGCAAGTTGCTCCAGTTGCTTTATTTATTTAACAAAACGAGCTTTAAAAGCCAAACATTAGGTCATGGAATATTTCCACCCAGAGAAATAAGTCAATTAGACATCAAACCCGGTTTAAGTATCCCCCCCCCCAACCCCCTCTACAAAATATGAGCTGGTGAGGAACTTTTTCGAAGTCAAGTAGTGCTGTGGGATTGTTCTGTTTTTTGAATACAAACTTTCAACAGTGTGGTGCACATGCGTTTCCAATTAGGCGCTCAGAGCCAACATGGGCCCCATTCACCCCTTCAACGATTGACCAAGTCTGAGGAAATGTTAAACAGGCACCGCAACCAAAACAGAGACGCCAGATTTTTCAAAAGCCTTTACTTTCCAAACAATAATTAAAACAGCGCAGTGAAATTGATGAGACGCACTGCAAACATGGCGCACAATCTAAATGAAAAGGAAGCGGGGGAAACATACTTGATCCCAACTTTCTGTGACTCGCGAGCACTTAAAGACGTTGCAATTTGTCCCTTCGGCGAATGGGGTACAAAGCCTGCTTACAGTGCAAAGTAATAAAATACGTCAATGCAGTTGATTTGTGAGGACCATAATGAGAATGCAGTTTACACGAGGCACTCGGAGCAGGATCTACTTCCCCTGGCAGCAGCAATAACTCGCCGTGAGCCTGTCTCTGCTCAGACTTCACTCTCTGGGCCCTAAGGAGCTGTTGGAGGACTTTGATGTTCTGTCTAAATGAATTGACTGTGCTTCTCGATACAGCCCTCCAGTCAAATGACTCACCCCGCTGATTCCCGTCACCTGTGATGAACACCACCAAATTCTGGATCGCATGCTCGAAAATGCCCCAATTTCTTGTCTTTTTTTTCCTCCTCTCCCTTCAACTTTCTAAATGTCTGAAATATATATATATTTAGGATTGTTGTTTCCCTCCATGCAGTATCTGCGGAGAAGCCCTTTGATGTGCAAGGCTGTATGTGAGCGAGCAACGCCGGGCTGGTTTCAGTTACCTCGCAGCCCTGCAACATCCACTAGGTGAGCCTTTATGTCGGGTTCCCCTTCGGGGCACGACGCTTGTTAGAAAACCTGGGCAAGGACAACGACCTCCAACACACTTGCATCATTTGATTTGCTTTTCTTTTTTTTCCCTCCTTTTATAAGAATCAGAGCCAGGCAGCTTCGCTTGGAAGCCTTTGACTTCACCGGCTTGATCCGACCTACATCTACAGCTCATTTAGGAGCACTGGTGCACAGACAGGCGCGTTCAAGGTGTGCTCATTCGTCTACCCCGGGACTTCTTGGGTTTGCCATGACGTGTGCTCTGAATGTGGATAAGTAGTGACAGGGAGCGTAATGCACGAACGTGACGCATCCGTGCTAAAGATAGCATGCAGTGCTACCCGATCGACGTCGTGCAGCGGATGATTTCGATCAAGGCGTGGGGGGCAGAGGCGGTGGTTAAAGGGAAACAATACTTATCCACCCAAGATTCAGCCCGGGTCAATTCTCATTTGACTAAATCCAATTACCATCGATTCCGCATCTCCTTAAAGCCGAGGTGCAGCTTTTCCTTGATAGTGCAGAAATCTCGGCTCGATGGAGGCGGCGGTATTTAACCTATTACAGCCTCCGATGAAGCGGTTAGGAGGGGGTTTTTTTGCAGGAAAAGTGCGGGTTCTACTGGCGAAGGCATTGATCCTCCCACACCCTGGGTTTTCCCAGCGTGCGCAGCAATTCCTGTGCAAAGCCTCTGAACACCTCTCTCTCTCTCTCCTTCTCCTTCTCCTTCTCTCCCCTTCTCTCCCTCTCTCTCTCTCTCTCTCTCTCCTCCAGCGGCGCTCCTGAGCAAACCTGCCCCGGATTGAGCATCTCATTTAGTCACCGGGGTCCTTTGATGTGGATTCAGTGCTGCAGTGCATATCATTCGTGTTTGAAGGTTCAGCTTCCACAATACGGTGGGGTTTGAAGTTTCACATATTGCAAGTGCTACAATGTGATAATCTGGGAGCCGGTTATGCATTATACATTTTTCATAAAAGAACACCAGCGCCTGAAAGTGGAAATGTGGAAAAGTCGGCGCTTCAAGGTATATATTGACAGAAACTGTTTCTGAGACTTCTGGGTGTGGGACGAAAACACTCTTGTTATCGTGAGCATTTCAAAATCAGCTCTATAACTTCTCTCTGAAGGGGGTAAATATCCAAATAAACAGAGCAGAATGAAATTTGACTGGGCTCCGCCATGCCATTATGAGACCGATTTAGTCAACTGAACGCTTCTCACGGGGCACGGGGGCCACGGCGGCTCTTCCTCGGCCCTCAATACAAACCTCCTTCTCCATCTGATTTCACGTAAGAGTTGATACGCACCTTGAGGTACTTCCTTCAGTGTCCTCTTCAATAAAACATGAAGCTCCACGGCTTCACTGAGGCAGACCGAACTAAATCTGCGGCTAGTCTAGTGACAATACGCGAAAAAGCGATCTTGGTGGAAAATCTAACTTTTCAAAGATGTAAGTAAAGTAAGCCCATTGTTTTATTACATCTACAGAACCAGTCAAAAGATCAATGAGAAAGTGTGTCCAAATCTTTGACTGGTTCCGAACCATTTTTATTGCTGCATGTAGGACACACGATTAAAAGAAATCGGGGGAGTTGTTGTCTAAAGAATAAAATTAAAAGATGTATGAGTGACTGTTATGTAAATGCTTCTGTTGATGATAATTAAAGTGAGTGTTTGTGTGGCGGTGCACAGCTCCCCGTCTCTTTTTAAAGGATGCTTACTGTCTCCAATTGGTGGCAGCCTGAGGGCATGGCTGCTATCTTTTTCTGCACATATTTTGTGCGAAAATACACACACACACACAGGCACGCACGCACAAGCACATGTGTACGACTAAGAACTCTACACACTGCACTGACAAGTACAAACAAAAAGCCCACACAGAAGAAAGAGACGGCGCTTTTACAAGCATCAGCCTCTCAATTAGCTTCTGCACTCATTCCTCCTCGGAAGAGAATTATTTTATCAGCTCGGTGCTTTTTCTTTGTTTATTGTAAGCAGACCAAAGCCTTATCAGCAGCTAATCACTGCATGTCAAATTCACAGACTCACTGCAGTCACTTAAAAAAAATACAAAAAATAATTATGCGAGTAATCTTCTCAGGTTCAGATTGCCATTTTAGATTTAGAATGTCACCATTTTTTTTTTGATGCTAAAATCTGTCAAACAGCCAGGGAGATGATCAGCATTTGTTTGATATAATTCCTTGTGACATGTTAATTGCATCTACTTCTAATTCTTTCTAATTGATGTTTGATATGTCAGAGGAAATTAGGCCAACTGGATAAGACTGCAATTATTAGGAGTCCTCCTCGGCTTCCTCTTTCCGGCGTTAGCAGGTCTGATGAATTCACAACACCTAAAACGGTAATGTGTCAACATGCTGTGCGTGCAGCTATGCTTTGAATTCCCAAGATGACACCCCAAGGGTTGCGAGCATACCGGGCGCACATTTTAAAAACACATTCATGCACGCTGCACAGAGCCAAAAAAAGACTAACCTGAGCAATTTTGACAGAGTTCTGGGTCGAACCACCAGCATGATATTCAACTTTGTTCCTCTTGACAATTTCTTCAAACCTGAAAGAAATAAGTAGAAAACAAATCATTCAAGATGATTCCAAAAAATGAATAATACCAGACATGGTAAAGGCTTTGTGAAAACACTACATCTAACCAGCTGTAACATTAGCACACGACAGGTTTATCAACACTTGTCACATCACAACGTGTGTAGGAGGAGTGAGGAGAAATTGCATTTCATAAGCACTACAAATTACTCAAGACGTGATCCATTATGAGAGGTTATCCAGGCACAGTTAAGGAGCTGCTGCGATAATAGATAATGAAATCTAGTTACTCTAGGCACTCGTGGTCTCTCTGGAGAAAAGGTCTCTAATGACTCTGAGGATCCACCTTTTTCCTATCACCATCAGCATGTCAGATATTCCACCGGGTGACCGCACAATACAAATAAACAAACTCCAGTCCAAGAGCCATTTAAATCAGTTAAAATGGGACTTGGTTAACAATTTCAACTGATCTCTGGCCATTTTGTACAGAGGCCAGAGAAGGGCGGGAAAGAATTCCTGCGGTACATACTGTTTGGACAGGTTAATAAAGTATGTTTGTTGTTGTAATACTCACTCCAACCACAGGGGGCTGAAGTGCACCACATTCTAAATAAGGCTTGAGGCCTTCAATTTTCTTCCATCCATTCTGAACACAAGGCACACATAATGCGTCCAAGCAAACTAGGATGTTTATTATGTAAATCAAAGCTCACCAGGAAACAAAACCAGAATGCTCATAGTTATTTGTTTAGTCTGATTTTGAATGAGGCGTATTGCTTTACATCAGCCTCTTGCGGCAGAAATAAGTAAATATTACAAGGTATTAAAAACAGTTGAATAAGTTGGTGCACGCTGGAAATAAAAAAAAACATTTTGTGTGATGGGGCCAAAGAGGAAGTAAGGCTTTAAATTGATGAACACAAAAGAGGTCTACACATTGTAGTTAGCCAAACATAATCAAAGCAAGGGGAGCAGTGAAAGATATTTTGGTATCCTCAAAGAGATGCGTGAATTAAAAAGAAAACTATTTCACTGTTTGTCTTTGCGGATATGTACCCCTTTTGTGTTTATAGGTGGTGTTTTAGCAGCAATCACAGTTTCAGCGGATAACTTGTTTAGAGACCACATCTGATTAAATGTTTGATGCATGAAACATACGGCAGAGTTTTGAGATGAGCGTAACAGACTAAAACACATTGAGTCAAGAAGACAGACATGACGTTGGGGAATGGGGAGTAAACAATTGAGTTCTCAAACATAAACCTCAGGAACTCTCTTGGGGTCTCCAGTGAAATACTGAAGGCAGCTCTATCATTCCTTTTTGCATTTTCCCATTATGCTTTCATTTCAAACATCAACAGCTTCAATGCTAATGCGCAACGTGACGCAAAGCCGGGCTACGCGGCGAGATAGAGTCTTTATCTGGGGAGCGGAGGATATGAATAATGTACATGCTCGACGCTGTTCACACAAACAGCCTCCCAGGGGGCTGGCTATAGAAAAATGTGTCCATCCTGCTAAGCAAAATGACATAACTGCAGTCAGGATGATCCGCACCACAAGGAGGTCCGGGGGCTTTTTTATTTATTTTATTGAAGACTGACAATTTGTAGGTGGAATTACATCACAGAAACAGAAAATAGTTGAGCGAGCACAATAACGTTCCTGTTGGTGTTTCTCGTAAATGCAACAAATATTAGCATTTTTTTTTTTTTTTAGAGGAAATGCTTGCATGTAATCCCACGGGGAAAGTCTATGCGACAGAGTGCCAATTCATTCCCTGTTTAGGAAAAAGAAACCTTCTCCCGGGAGGTAAACAATTGCACTTTTCGGGGAAGTAAACTTGAATTTTAAAGTTGAACCTGGAAATATTGAATGCGCTCGCTGCAGACGAGAGGAATATGTATGCAAAGTGCATCGTGGCTTACCAACACCTGTCAGCCAGAGGTGTTCAATACTTTAGCACAACCTGGTTTAACTAGGCATGGCCGAATTTTGAGCGAGTGTGAAAGTAACCTTTACCGCTTCAAAGAAAGTCTGCATATCATGTCTCAGGGCGAGGGGTCTACCCAGGGCTGCATGTTCCTAATAATAAAAATAATAATAATAAAAAAGCTTTCCATGCAAGTGGAAAATATGCTAACCGGGTAAAAAAAAAAAAGGAAAAAAAAATCCATCCTGAGACACCTGTTAAGACTCCTGACAAAAGGAAGAATTTGAGCACTGTGGGTGTTTATAACACGAAGGAAGCCGAGGGACTCCAGAACCCATTTCAAATAGACACAGCTTCTGAGTTCAGTTCAGCTTTCCTTTTTTTTTTTTTTTTCCCCCGGTTTTCTCCGGAGAAGTATTTGCTCCACCTTTCAGTGCAGACAGCATGGGGCCCTGCTCTCGGACGCCTCGAAAATCCCATCCGAAAAGGAGCAGCTGCCTCAAGACCTTTTCACCCTCAAAACATCATGTGATCCCATAGTAGTGACACCGTAAACGCCCCCCCACCCCCCCCCCGCCCTCGGCCATTTAGGAAGAGAAAATCCCTTTCCATCTACTGCAGTCGGAGCAGAGGAAAAGAGAAATTGTTTTGAACAAAATGTCCCCAGCCAGTAACCTCTGCTTTTAAAACCCGCCGCTGCTGCTGCTGTTGTTGTTCTGATGGTGGAGAGATTCCAACCATGCCGTGCATTCCACCTGCGTACCTGGAGCCCCGCGTTGCATGACACACGCCCGACAAGAGACGCCCCCCTCGACACTGAGTAAATACCGCTCCTTGACTAAAAGGGTGTGCTACTTTTCGATTTAATACCTTCCTGTGTGGGACCCATAGAAGGATTTAGTTATTCTTCTTCAAATCAAACCAGGGGAACTATAGGCTTCTGAATGCAATGTCTGTATTCAGAGGGTATTAAGAGTCCTCCTGGAGAACTAATACCTCCAGCTTAACACATTCACATTGTTGGGGCAGATCGCCCAAGTCGTGATGTTTACATTCCTGGGCACGGTGCCCCCCCCTCCCCCTTAACCTCCTCTCCCCGCCGTTTCCCATCAAGGGAAACATGAGAGCTTCCACTATGAGTGTTCTTTGCCCCGTGTGACTCCCGAGTTCCTCTCTCACCTCCCCAAAAGTAACCGATTATTTACATGAGGCAATAACTCAAAACGATTTTTCCTCCTCCAAGTCCCCACATGGAGGGCAAGGCGAGCCCATTTACCCCCCCCTTCCCCTCCTCACTCGCCTTTGATGTTGGCCTACTGCGATAAGACCGGATGAGTGCTCTAAAATCCCCGTTGAGTGATTCCACAGGAAGAACAAGTCTCCGTTAATCAATGGCTAGATTGGATCTGGATCCTCAGGAGTGGTCCGCCCCGAAAGTCCTCCCGAGTGTTTGGAGTGCACACCGGGGGTAATTCATCGCTAATGATCGCCCCGGCACCCACTCGCCTGCGTTCCTCCTCATTTAATTGCCTCGTTCGCTCTTAAAACAGCTTACAAATCACGCGGACAGGCGGGGTGGAGGGAGGGGGGGACGCGATCAAACGGCCCCCGGTCGCTCATCGCGGCGAGGGGAAAGGAGTGAGGGGACGACCCGGGGGGGGGGGGGGGGGGGGCTTCTTCGCCGCTCTCCTCAGGGATTTAGGGAAGGGGCGACTAAAAATGCAAACACTTAAAACGTCAGGTTCACTTGACCTGGCGGACCCATCCGTACCTAAAAAGGCTTTTTGGTAATCCCACTTTCAACACGGGCATCTGGAGTGGAGACAGGTTCCTCCGCTGATTAGACGCCACAATCAGCGCGTGAATCCCACACCGGCGGCCTTCCGTGGTCGTCTGGAGGCGGCGCGAGGCCCCCGATGCACAGTAATTGTTTCCATAGGTCAGGCCGAGGGAAAAAAAACAAAAAAAAACAAACAGCTCGGGGGACGTGATGAAAGGGGAGATGGAACGGGTGAGGAATATTGTTGTTTCCACCGCCCCCCTCCCCAATTAAATTGTTTGTCAAACCCTTCGCAGAGGGTTACGCAGTTTATCTGTTTAGAATCGACGCGCTCGTCTCCGTGTGAAAGCTTGTCCCGACACGACACAGGGCCCATTAATTATTCGCCTGTGCGCGCCATCGCCGAGGCGGCTCAAGGTTGAGCCTTATCTTTTCTTATTCCAAATCAATAATTATCCTCTACCTCACTCCCCCTCAGAAATAGATGTGCTTTTCACTCAATGCCTGTAGAGTGTCTTCCACCCCCCCCCCACCCCCCAATCCCCCTCCTCTCGTTCTCTCTATAGCAACTGGTGAAGAAGGCAGAATGAATAGCACATTCTTATCGGTGGAACATTAGGGCGGGAGGGGAATGGATGGCGAAGAATGAGACGCATAAAAGCACTGAACACCAATGAGTCACGATTCAAACAGCCAGCGAGGCCTTGTTCCCATCCTCCGGTGCAGCGAGGGACGACCGCTGATTGACACAAAAGCAGGATGACATACTTCAGGCATCTCTATCCCATTTGCTTGAATTTTGGCCCCCGTTTGGCCGAGGAAGGAGTGAACCAAAAGCGACGACTTCAGCCGCAATGAGCCCCGACGCATTACGGACTGGGTGCACAATTAATGACTGCACAATTACATGGTCATAATGAGTGAGTAATTGCATTAGAATGCAGTAACAACAAACGTACATCCCTTTAATAATCAGCCGATCCAGCAGCCCATTTGTTGAGGACTGCCGTTTGTACTCAATTAGGCTGCACTCAAGGATTAGGCCTGGGGGGGGGGGGGGGGGGGGGGTTAAAATATGGTCACGGAGGATGAGTTCTTATTATTTCCTCCTAAAATGTCACATTTTTTTTTTCCTTCTTCTTACTGGGGGGGGGGGGGGGGAAGCTTCGCGCTGCAGAGTGCGGCGTTGTTTGTCACACTACTGTGTGGACGTGGGAGAGGGGTGTAAGTGTGTGAGAGGACATGGAGGAGAGAGAGACACATTGAGGGAGGCAGGGGGGGGGGGGGGGGGTCGGAGCGTGTAAGCAAAGACGGTGCTTCTGGTGTCCTCTTGAGGACTGAGATTCGAAGCCCCGAGGCACAAATCCGTTGAGACGGTCCCCTTATCCGAGAGGTTGATACCAGGATCTTGGCGATTCAGAGCACTCCGTGTGAATAATTCCGCCGACACCCCCTACTGCGGGGACCATATGGGCCGGTGTGAACTTTAAACACGCAGGGAGTGTTGCCCCGCTCACCAGTCAGGCCTCCAATCTCCAACCCCCCCTTACACCACACATGCTAGGTGTGTGGAGTGCACTAACTAGCCTACATGTGTACGGGGGCTGCTGCTGTCGTTGGCTTGTCCTGTGTGGCTGGATCAAAGATGACTAAAAATAGCCCCGAGCATTCTTTTTCTGAACCGAACATGCAGTATGTACTGGCTGTGACGCCCACATTTTAATTATAAAACACTCTAAAAGAAAAAAAGAGAAGAAAAAATAAAAAATAAAAAAAGGAGGTGGGTGGGGGGAGGACAACATGCACAGAGATGTGGATTATGTTTGTTACACTCCCTTTGACTTGTGATCTCCCCTTCTGGCACCACCTGCTGGCAGTCCCCCTCCAACGAGAGGCTCCAGCGGGGAAGAAGGAGCCTTTAATTATGATTGCATCAGCCATCTCTCACGATGCAGCGTGCACGCTCTAACGGGGTGTATCATTTATTAGGTTCACTTGTTTGGCAAATTCATAAAAGAGTTCACATCCACAATCCTCACAGTTGCGCACGGCTCAACGGGGGGGGGGGCGCATGAGCTCGGGCCCAAAATCGTGGGATTCAGGCACATCAATAAAACATCGAGAGCGGCGCAGTTGGCGGCCAAACATGTTCCTGATGTCTCAATTACCAGTTTGAGTGCCACTAATCTCCGCTCGCTCTCTCCGGCTCAGAGGTCGGCTGATGGATGCAAGACCGCGACCTTTGGCCTCAGCAGCAGGAGGGTGGGGTGGGTTCTGTCCGGCCCCCCCCTGCGGGCCAGCAGAGGTGAGTTTAAGTACAGTCGTACGGCACTCAGCCTCAGACAAGGGAGTTGGGAAGTGAAAAAGGGAAGGGGGGGGAGGGCTGTAATGTGTCTACGCATTCAGTCGAGCATGAGTGCATCCAGTGAAGTGGCACCATGGCAGGGACATGCAGCTTCTGCACGCATGCTTGCATGTGAGTGAACACACACACACACACACAGAGCAGTGTTTCTCCTCCTGACACACCATAATAGCTCCGCCGGGAGGGGTTCTAGTGCTCATAGCTTGCTTCGTTATATATTTAAAAAAGACAGAAAATGGAAGAAAAAAAAAACAGGGGTAGAGTCAAGTGTGTTTACAGAGCAGAATCTCTCACACACACACACACACACACACACACACACACACACACACACCTTTAACATGTACTCCGTGAGAGAGGCCTTTGTTGTTTTCCTCGCAGTAAGCACATTGAGCTGCATGGCAGCAGCAAGGGGTGGAGGTGTGTGTGTGTAAGATGTACACAGACAGCGGGGGGGTGCGAGTGGAGAGGCACCTCCACTGATCTCCTGTGTCGTGTGATGATGTGCGTGTGTGATGTGTGTCTCAATCCAGCACGGATCCCCCTGAGTCAGCCCCGTCGGTGATATGAGCCTCCCTTCCTCCCTCCCTCCCCGTCGCCATCCGGAATGCTAATAGCAGCCAGCCACTAGCGCTGCGTCCCTGAATTATTCATTCAGCGGAGGGTCACACGGCATAATGAGGAGTTTACTCTCATTCTGGATGCGATTGTGACGCTGCTAATCTGCATTTAGCACAGAGAAAGAGAGAAAAGGAGAGGAGACGGGGTGCACGGAGGGAAAGCGAGAGGAGGAGGAGGAGGAGGTGGGATGAGCACTGATGAACTTAATTGCTGTGAGCAAACAACCTCTGAAAAAGGAGTCACGCCATCATCCAGAGATGAGAAAGTAAACAATTATCATTGGACAGAGGGAGTCAAACAAATGTTTGAACGAGACTAATATCCAAGAGCCGGCTGATCTTTTTTTTTTTCCCCCCCCACAATTTCAGAGGTGACAATACACTCAGTGTAACAATGAGTCCCTCATTTGACACACTAATAATCATTAGCTCTAATATGATATGTTTAAGTCCAAGAGGGTTTGGGTGAATAGAGTATTATGCAATGCTGCGTGTTCCTAACAACCTGTTCTGACCAGTTATACTGAACCAAAAGATCTATTTGCCCATATTCTAATCTCCTGCAGAAAGAGGCGTGTTTTCATTATGTTGCCATGTTTCCTACGGAGACAACTTGGGGCACAAACAGCAGGTTGCTGTTGCCCCCTGCTGGACACAAAGGTACATGTCGATTTTACTGCAATTAGATAGTGGGGAGGGGGGAGGGACAATCTTATTTTAAAACACTACATGCTAACAACATACACAATTTAAAAGGTCTACAATCAAATACAAAACAGCAGGAGACAACTCCAGTCAACATCACTTAGACAACATCATGATGTTGTTTGCCTGATCATCTGACTTGGAGATTAGAAAGACCACACATCTTTAAAAGTTCTAAAGTCCGTTAGACTTTGCAGATACCAAACATTTAAAACCATGTGATGGCAGCAATCCATCAATAGGCCTGTTTGACTAGGACCAGCTCACCTTAACGTGGTCAACTACACCTCGCCAAAATGTAAGCTGTGAATGTCACCTCCTAAAATCAGAGAATGATGCATTCAGCGAGGAAGTGAAAACATGTTGGTTTTCTCTCACGCCCCAAAATCAAAACACCATCTACTGAAAACAACACTTTAGTTGTACGGTCACCGGTTCCTTCTTTTCATTTCAGCCTTTATTAAAAAGTATTCAGACGTGGGAAGATGGGGAGAAAGATTAAGAGAATCATTTTTGCTTGATAAATGTGGTCCTGTCTATTTGTCAACTAATAAAGTTTCCAGAGGAAATCAGCTTGTTGTAAAACATGAGATATATTAAAAGGCCCCCAAGTCAGAAAGAAAAAAAGAAAAAGACAGCATTAAGTCCCGAGCCAGTACTAACAGGGATGCTGATGGTTTCTACACCAGACAATTCCTCAGCCACAACAGGATTAGATGGGCTCAGCTGTGACTAGATAATTGAATTCAGGCATGGCCACAGTGCACTGCATCCAATGATCGCTCTCCCACCAGGGCGATGGGCAGAAAAAAAATGAATGAATCGCGTTACAGATCCAGAAGCACAACAATAGCGTTGTGGTGTCCTCGACTTGTGAGTCTATTGGGGCCTTTTAAGTGATGAGGTTATTCGTCAGAAACAACGGCGTCGAGTCCTTCTCCTGCGGACCGATGACCTTGTGAATGACCTCTCTGTGGTAGCAACCCAACGTCCTCAATTGGATGAGTGCTGCGGCTCGTATCACTGCATCTAAAAGCAGTCGTAGAGAACATGCTTTAAAAAAAATAAAAATAAAAAAGTATCACAGGTGCATTTAGATATAGATTCACGAAAATCGAGTGTGCTGGTGTGTGCCATTGGAGGAGACATGCATTGAGACGCATTGTGCTGGGAATAAACCAGCCAAAGCCGCATGTTAATCCTGCCCTGACCTTGTGCAGAATGCGGAGGGAACGGTGTCTGTGGGGCTAAAGATAACACCGCTGCCTTTGTGCCAGAAGAGAACAACACTGCTGATGATGCTGCTTTGCGCCGCCGCTGGCCAAGGTCACATGTGTCCCTTTGTCAAGTAACAAGACCTGACAAGGTTAGCTTATTGTGTCGAAAAAAAAAAAAAAAGGTACAGATGATCTCATGTGCTGATCAGTTACTCAGGTGATTTTATGATTTTAGAATCATTGCACTTTGATTTGTTTCTTCTCAGGTACGAAGTTGCTCGACTTGCATTCTAGTAAAAACGGGAGCTCTCTTTTTAACAACCCTCCAAAAATTTGCCATTTAAACAAAAAAAAAATGTTTACAGCGGTTTGCTTCACATCTGGGTCCAGTTTCGGTGATCACGCAACAACAGAAGAGCATTTTTGACTACTTTTGAGTAATTATTAGGGAGAAATTCAATGGTGTAAATGGTCAAAACTGCACCGCCTGCCATTATTTCTCCAAACGTGATTTAGACAACGTTGTATTCTGCTACTGAGCATACAAACAGACAGGTGATCGCATTCTCTTTGGGCCGCCATACAAGCCGAGGCATTCACATGTCATGTTATCAACGTGGGAATTTGTCACCCCTTTAACCCATTTAAAAAAATGTTTTTAAAAAAAATGAAGAATATATGACACTTACAAATCTAAAATGCGCCAGAGTGTGTCATCTCCAAGAGGAGATGTGATGTTACAGTTTGAATGGACCACAAATAGTATGCACATGGAAAACCAAATCTCCACTGGTGATGATGAACGCAGACAGGAGAGATGTCCCTTTAACTCCCAGGTGAGCGGCTATGAATTTGTGTTTAGGAAGCTTAAGCACAGCACTCGTCCCCTCCGGACTCATTACTCCCGCAGAGGTGCTCTCGAGCAAAGTGCCAAAGTGGCCCCGTGGAGCTTCTCTGGGGCCAGCCGATAAGAGTTGGTTAGTTCAAACAGATAAGACTGTGTGAGTCACAGGACATGTGTGGTCGGCTCTATCGTGGGCACAAAAAAAAAGAAAAAAAAACTCCGGCCCCAACGAATCCATGTGACAACTCACATTCAGTTCATCGAATGTTTAAAGGAACGTCCGATGAAGTTGAAGTACAATTACATCTGGTCTTGAGATTAAATCATTGCTTTTTTTAAACAGCACATACACATTTCTTACATATCTGGAATATGGAACATGTGATAGTTGTTGGGAAAGGAAAAAACTTGTTCATTACTTATAAGACTGGTCAATCCAAGGGAAATCATTAAAACATGAAGTACAAATACATAGATCTACTTAGCCCAAAGCAGTAGTACATTCCGAGGCATCTCTCTACAGTTGGCTCAGATTCAGCAGAATAATGTGTGTGCGTGTTAAGTTACGAGGATCCCAGCTACAGAGGGTTGATTTATAACTTGGCTATTTTGAGCACGGCTCGGTGGCAAGATGGTTGTAGTGGGTATGAATGACCAGTGCACCCCATATTTGGTGACAAGCCAATTTAACACGACCGTCCCGGGGAAGCTTTCACTCACAAGGCTTTGTGTTTGTCTTCAGCGAGGATCTGGTCATTGAGCTTCAGCCCGAACCTTTAGTAAAAGAACACGAGGGAAGAAGCAGAAAGGTCAGTGTGCTTTGCAGAAATATGAAGATGGCAGCGAAAAAAAACCTAGGCATAACAGCTGTTTGGACTCACTTGTCGAGGAAATCTTTGTCGACCACAGCCGAAATGTCAAGCAAGGGATTTCCCATCCCGAAGAGTGTGTTTTCACTGGATTGGGAAGGGACAAAAACGTATTGTATTATACACACTCCCACTCGCCAGCTCTGCACTTACTGGACAAAAACCATCTGTGGTACATCCTCGGTTTCTCATTAAGTCACAGAAACGTTGATGAGGGAGTCGACCCATGTTTTACTGATTTATCCATTAGCTCACATTCTCTGTACTGTACCGTCCTCAGCTCGCCCTGAGTAATGTAAAAAAGATTTGTTCGTCCCCCTTCCAGATTTGTAACATTAAACTTTAGCACAACGAAAAGATTTAAATAAAGAATTAGCTTTGATGAGATGCTTAAATGTTCTCATGTACGGACAAGTGCAGCATGTACCATTCATTCAGAATACATGACTAGACTATGTGTGAATCTTTTTATAATTTTACCTCTGTGACCCCTTTTATCTGGAATTTTTTTAGCCACAAGATATCACAATGGCCAAAGTCTACAGAGTTTTCATAACAAGTTACTTAACTTTCAAAAAACATATTGATTATCTAGTTAAGATCACATGAAGATATAATTGTTCTGTGGTGCCACATTTGGGTTTTTACGTGATCTGGAAGATCAGGACTCAGTGAAGCCATCTTAATCATTATATAAGCTTAAACGCCTGACTGACAGTTGTTTTCAACCCACCCATTGAATCACTGGCAGTGCTGTAAACACATTTAAAAGAAAAATACTAAGTTAAGAAATTTGTTTTGCTGTGGCCACAGCAGAGGAAATTTTCATTTGAATCTTACCTTGGAGTTGGCATTATATCAGAAAAGCCAGCAGCCTGACCTGAGGATTAACAGATTCGCCCTCTCACTAAAAGCAATGTGCTTTTTGACTACAGGAACTGCAGCTGCACTTTAATCATCGGTGACTGGTTGATGGAGGTCAAGGGCGGGCCTTAGTGTCTTCCAGGCATACGATTGGCTGAACGTGTTCCAATTGTTGAAGAGCTTTCTAAGCAGCGTTTCGTGCCCATGTGAGATAAGGTGGATAACGTTTTTTTTAAATAAGACATTTAAAAGAAATTAATAATTTGTAATATTTCAATAATATTAATTTTTGTTTATTTGGACATACTTGAGAAACAGTTTGAGTTTCATATAGAAAATATAAAGTTTAAGAAGTGTCTTAATTATTTGCACACATATGGCTGTGTTCTACATGTTTTTGGTGGTGGTCGTTTTATTTATGTTAGCTTTGGAGTAATTTTATTGATGATTACTGTGATATCAAAACCAGAAACCACAAGTCAAATAAATTGGTATTAGACTACATTGAGCCATGCTTCCTTTCTTGTTTAGAGGGACTAAAATCTCCTTCCTCACGAGACCTCACATAATACCGCCTTAACTTTAGTAAACCAAGCAGTTGGCTGTAATTGATTTTGCGAACTATTATTTGAAGTCCTACAAACATAGTTAGAATCTAACGATAACGATAAGACACAACACTGAAGACAAATGAAAATGCTGGGAATATATTTATATATACACAAACACACTTTCAACGGGTATTTCTCACACTGTGCAATGGGCTACTTTATAAAAATGTGTTATACATTTTTAGTCAATTGTATTCACGGAGTTTCATCTTTGGTAAATTGAAATATGGAATATACTGTCTTAAAGGTCCCCTATCTGACAGCATCGCTGACGTGCGTTAAAGTTTTTTTCGCACCAGTCAAATTCTTTAATCACTTTTGCAAATAAAACTCCGCAAAAAACTCGTTTTCACAAACGAAATGACGACTTGTCTACATAAAGCTGCCACGACATTCAAAGTATGGCAACAATTGCCGTCTCTCGATCATGTGATGAACCCACCCTGTTAGCTAATTCAAGCTAATCATAGCTAATACAAGCTAATGCTAGCACCGAGCGTTGGTTGTGAACCGCTTAATGCTAACGGCCGAACACTTCAAAGGTTCAACCCGCTTAGCGCCCCGTCACCTCCCGCTGACAGTTCACCACAACAACCACTGACGTTAGCATTAATTAGCAGCTAGCCGCTGCGGCTAACTGTGCGGCGCACTTAGGGTCTAAAGCGACAAATGCCGTCGGGTTATTACCTTAACGCCGTTTTCCTCGCTGTCGACATGTTTGTGTCTCTGTCAGAAATGCGTATATATATTTGTTTTAATCAGCAACGGCTGTGTTGACGCAGCGGAGCCCCGGGACGCCGCTGCTCACTGGCGGGGAAAGAGTCGAGTGGGAACGGGCTGCAGCTTCCTTCCCCACTGCTGATAATGAAGAAATTTAGCATGCAACCTGGGGACGGGAAATGAATGGTTATGGGAAAGGTTAGAATTAGCTCGCAGTCTCTGTTGGTCAGAGAAAATGTGCTTATGACTCGCATGGAGAAAGTGATGTAATATTAGTTTTATGGCGTCATTTGTGTGGTTTCCCCTTACATCTGTTTCTCCAAGATTGAGTTCAACTTTGCCACATTTACATCGTAATATACAGTATTAGCTTTTAGATCTGAGGACTGGCGTCTTAAAATAGATTACAGTAGAGTAAAAATACAGACCCTCAAAGTCTCAGAGTGGCCCATACTCATTACTTGCAGATTAGATCCATTTCACAGATGGTGTAATGGTTATATAATAAGCACAAAAGGCCTTAGTGTTACAGCGGTAATAGTAAAGTTATCCCAACCAAAGACTGCATTGATATCTCTCCCCTCCCCTGGTTTGTTGTCGAATAGTGTCAGATATCGAAGAAAAGGCAATATTTATCATAATTTTTGATTCCTGAGTGGAGACATTAACATAACTGCTTGATACAGTGAAAAAAATCACGAAGAAGGCTAATGGGGCAATCTTTGACTTTCCTGATGTAAAAAATAGGAATAAACTGACAATAATAATTAAAAGCTTCCACTTCCTTACATCAAAAAGGCATATATGACAAGAACATTAATTATAAAGAAAACACACCCAAGTGCTAAAAATGCTTTATTACAAAATTGTGAACAATTCTTCAGCAAAATATTGTTTAGGCTCTTTAAAACCCAACCAAGTTGCATAATTTTGAGATATTTTTCCAAAACAAACTTCCTGTGTTTGCATAGAGCATATGATTTGATGTAAAACTCCTGAATCAAGTGTAATTCAATAGATTAATAATGTAGAAGTGCTTTGAAGAAATCAATACAGTCATAACTTGTAGAAATGATACCCCTGTAAATGAGAACGCATCAGTTGCAAATAAAGTTTATTTTGCAAGGCACATAAGTTGGTATTATATACTTTTAAAAGACACATTCACACCAACGGTCTTCAAACATTTCAAAATATCTATTACAGGTGCCACAGACAGTGGCCAGTTATGTTTAGTGTGCTAAGACGAATGTGAAGATTTCACCAGCGGCAGATGACACCGTGCTCCATATCCACACTCGTGTCATTCCCTTGGCTACCTATGAGAAGTGTGCAATTCATTACAAACAAAGGATTGTGCACAACAAGACAACATGAGACGTACAACTGTGTGCAGTGTTGAGAAGAAAATTAAAAACAAGCAAACAAGACGAAGACAGTGCTTTGTTTGCTTAAGCTTGGGCGTGTGAAAATGGGAGTAATTACCTTGGCTATTAGGCCTCCTACCGTAGCACGAGCCTGTTTCTCACAGGGCATCCCGATGCAACAGAGGAAGCGTTGAACAAGCACTTTTTTAAATTGCGGGGTCATTCTTTTGAAAAACAAAATGTACATCGCTGTCCAAACACAGACAACTACACTTTCAAAGTTTATGGCAGAATGTCTTTGGCAGAATTTTAAAGAAAATAAACAAGGCAACAATTCTATTACACTATGTAAAATAATTAACAGTGTTTTGCTTTCACTTGTGATCATAAAGAATAGTGTAAACATGGCGTAATACCACTGAATATATTTTGCATTTGCTAAGCGTCGGCCTATACTGTACTTGTAACAACTCCTCAGGTTTGTGTGCTTATCCTAGCGAAGATGAATGCAAGATCATAATACAATTATCAGTACAAATATATAAAAGTGTCTTGAGCAAATCTTGTTATTTCAATTTAAATTACGGTTTGTGTCTAGAAGAGGCTAAAAGCAAACCTTGCATAATATGTAATCCAACCTCTATTTAAAACATACAGTGTATGTTCCTGCGATTTGTCAAAATAAGGTTTACATTTTATTTTTATTTTTACTTTTTTACACTTTAGAAAAAGAAAGAAAAAAAATCCCCCAGTAAAAATCTAACCTATAACTCGCACTGATCGTCCCAATGTTTACATTCTACCAGAACAGCAACCGTTACAGACTGGATATGGTACTAATAGAGAAGGTTCACCCATATTAGTCATTATTAGTGTGACGGGTGGCGATGTCATGGCTCTGATAAAAGTATCTGTCCATTCAATGTCCTCTTGGACATCTGGAGAGAACCAGCATCAAGCACAGCAACAGTGGCCCGTGTCTTACTGGTACCAGGGGGTCTTTCTGATCCAGTGCAGGGTGAAACCAGCATCTGTACGGATCTTGATAGAAGCCGCCTCAGCCTCCCTGACCGTCTCCTTCACAGACTGCATCAGGTTCTGAGCATTGTGGACCAACATCTCGGTAGCCTGCCGGAGAACAACGTGAAATACAATGAGAATGATGTGGGAATACCAAGAAGAGCTTGTGATCAGACTTGAGAGAGACCCCGCCCACCTGCTCAGACTCCTCTTCACTGATGTTGGTACGACCCAACATGGTGGCCTTGACCGTGGACAGGATTTTGAGCTGAGTGCTGATGGTGGGAATGCGCTCGCACACCTAAAACGAGGTCACAAAGTTAGAACAGGCCCAAAAAAAAAAGAGGACATCCTAGTCCTCCTTGATGAAAACTCCCTCAGATAAAGAGGATGGAACTGACCTGGAGCAGGTTGGTCCGGATACGCTTGTCAGTGCACTGCTTAGCCACCTCCTTGGCCAGCCGCGTGACTTCATCAGAAGCCTTGGCGATGTCCTTGGCACATTGGATGAGGGCGCGCTTGTTTCCGCCGCCTCCACGCACCAGACGAGACATCTCCGCCATGAGCAACGCCATTCGTTTGGCGGCACCGATGATGTCATTTCCCTGAGAGGTACGAAGGGAACAGAATCAATCTGTCGGTGCAGCGTTAAAAAAGTAAAAAAGTCCAGGATCCTTTCACAGAGTTCACTTACTTTACTGGACCATTTGCGGGCTTCATCGTGGAGCTGCCTGGCAGCTACCATCATGGGCTCGTTAACCATATCACCAGTCTGCTCGGGGAACTCCTCATCTTTCTCCTCTGGGGGAGGAGGCCTGGGGGGAGGAACCTCGCCCTCTGGAAGAGGAGGTTTGGGGGGTGCCGCCTCATCATTAAGCTACAAAGACAAGTTAAAAAAAAAAAAGACGATTTGGCAGTTTAGAAAAATATATCGATCATCTTCAAACGGTTTCGCCAAATTCAATTTAATACAAATGTGCTTGTTAAAGGGCTTACATTGAGCTGCTCCAGTTCAGGAGGAGGAGGTGGTGGGAAGTCTGGCTCCTGGGGTTGGAATGCCTCTCTGACCTTTGCCACTGCACCAAGGATCCTATAACCAGAGTCCAGAAAGCCTTTCTGCAGATCTGGCAAACAAGCAAGTTAATCGCTAATCAGAAGGTTTCACGTACACAAAAAACATCATCCTGAAACCAGTGATCAACGTCAACTTACTTGGATCGTGGATATTTCCAGCCACGGCTTTGGCATTCATCACCATAGGAGAGATCGTCTGGCTCAGTTCATCAGACGCGGCCTTCACCATTTCCCTGAATTTAGGATCCTCCGAGTTCTCCACCTCTCGCTTTGCGACCAGGAGGATACGGTTGGCTCTGCGGGCGATGCTGGTGGCGCCGGCGACCAGCATCTGAGGCTGATGGTTAGCCATGGCCAAGCGGCACTTTTCCAAGTCATTCTTGATGGCGTCTTCTGAGGCATCCAGCAAGGATTTTGTATCGATGGCCTCGTCCACCAAACCTGAAAAGCCACAACATGGCATAGGGATTCACTCAATGAGGAACAGTCAAAATCAGAATATTTGAAGCATCTTCAGGGACCTCACCGGTCATTTTCTCCACATTGTCAATCCATTGATTCTTCATGGTTTCAAAATGTTCGTAAGCAGCTTGGTTGCCGGGGTTTCTCAGCAGAATACGAGCAGCAGACACCACCTACGAAATATCATCATTGTGAGTCCAACGACAACTGCTGTAGACGTGGCTCATGCAGCGAGAAGCACTTTGTGCTTTGTAACTCGCGATGGAGAGCGGTGAGCGGACACAAACGGAACCCGATGGAAACACTAAACTGTTCCATACTTGCGGTGTCAAGTCCCTTGTTGACTTGACAGCTGCCTGGATTCCCTCCACCGTGCTTTTGTTGGCGGTACCGACAGCGGCGGCCTTCTCTGCTGTGGTGCCAAGCCTATTGGCGTGGTTCTGAAAGTTGGCAGCTCTTTCGTCAAAGACCTACACATGATAAAAAATTAAAAAAAGAATAAATAAATTATCCAAAAAGGGCTGTTGGAAATACAAGACTGTGAGGAGCAGAGGGGCCACTGACGTCATCTCTGTTGGGGGCTTCCAGAGGGGCGGTGGCAGCCACTGCAAGTAACTTGATGGGGGTGGTGGTGTCGCTGAAGATGTCAGACACCTCTTGAGTCATCGCCTCTTGCATCTTACCTTTTAGGTCCTAGAAGAAAGACAAACTGATATTATGACCGTCATTAAGGTGGCGCACTGAGATGCAGTGTGTTTCAAAAATAAAAATAAAAAATGTGTACAACAGCATAGGATTATGGTTAACTTGTACATTTTTATTTCTGAAGAATTTCTCTACTCCGCTAATCTGATGTTCGCTGTCTTGCAGATTGTAAACTCACATTCGGTTTGGACAACATTAACTTAAAACAATTCATTTTGTAGAGGCCACCTGTATTAAGTAACCATCAGAATGGCATTATTTTAAGAGTTTGAGACGTTTTATTAGTCTTGCTTGTAATATTTACCTCTTTTGACAAAGAACTCTTAGTGGAGTATTTTGCGATTATAGTTTCCTACACAACTAGTGACCAGCAGAGAGAGCTATTTCTCCATTTCCCTGTATGAATCCTGATCTATTGCTTTAAAGCTGCATGTTGGAATGAGAACGACTGTTGAGTGAGCGTAGTCTTACTTTTAAAGCTTCCTGGAGCTGCTGAGCAACAGCTCGTGCCTGAGGCGAATCCCCTTCGCCACGGGCCGCCAGGTCCGCCAGCTGGGCCATAAGCTGCTCCACTTGCTCACACTTACCAAGCAGCTCCTGCCTGTATGGCCCGAGCAGAGCGTTGGCCAGCCTGCGGCCCTCAGCCACCAGCCCGCGGATGGCAGCCTGGCCTGAATCCACAAGCACATGCATATGTAGATTAACATAGATTTTGATAAAGAACATTTTCCTTGTGTTGCTGATAAACAGCCACGTCTTTGTAACATCTGCACTAACGAAGGGCAGAAAAATAAAGGAGATAAAAGGTAAATCCTCATAATAATAAGCCTGAAGCATAGGTTTTTGATTGTAAAATGATAAATTAAACACCAAAATAATGAATTATTTCAGCACTAATTAACTTTCAGTTGTGCTTTTTAAGACCCATGACCACCTTCTGAAAATAGCTCCCCATTGCATACTTTGTAGTTGTGATATTTTACTGCTTGTATCAATACTCGAGCCCAAGCTGCTGCTTTGATGCAGGCTTTGTACAAAGATAGCCTCCAGGCAGCTTCATTACAAACATTAAAGACGATGCGGGAGAGATCGAGAGTAAGGGAAGTGGGGAAGGATGGGCGGTGGACTCACCCACGCCGCTGTCATCCACGGTGGGATTGTCAATCCAGCGCTGCGCCTGCTCAATCTTCCCTTCCAAGTGAACAGCTGCCTTTGCAGGCCTGCTGTTGGCCACAGCTTTGCTGGTCTTGGACTGCAAGTTCTGCAGAGCTGTTGCGATCTGTTTAGCCAAACCTCTGGCTTCAGGAGTGTCACCCTTACCCCTATGAGGAATTAAAACACAGCAGAAACGGTCTTAGGTGGTGCTGAGATGAGGCCTGTAAATAGCCAATTACAGTTAGAGAGCAAATAATAATCGGCAAGTAATCAAAACGAAATATAAATAAAGGCATAAATGCTTACTGTCTTCTGAGATCAGACAGTTTGGCAGTCATGGCAGCAATCTCTCCAATAGACCGCAAGATGTCGTCTCTTTCTTTTGGGTCCTCAGACATGTCGGCAATCTTTTTGGCCTCTGTAAGCAGGGCCCTGATGTTCTCTTCTCCCTCCGGCCCGCCGTTAGGGTCCGCCAGCCAGTTCTGCAGGGGGCAGGAGACACCATCAGACACTTCCCCATCCAGGTCTCAATGCTCGTTTTGTGAGGCTAAACAAGTTGAATGACTCACCTGTGCAGCATCGATCCTTTTGGCGATTGCCTGCTTGGAGTTAGTCATGGCCTCCAGCTTGCGAGCAGCATTTTCCACCTTGCCGGTTAGCACGTCAAGCCCCTGGGAAACCTGCTGCGCCTTCTGCATGGCGGCCGCGGACGCCCCGTGACCTCTGGGGTGGACAAAGAGAAATACTGGTCACGTCATGAGCTGCAGCGCAGTTGATTGTATGTCCAAAATCTTAAGCTTTATGGTACCCCGGTTTAGGAACAGTATTTTCTGACTTAATGCCTCAATTACCAGCACTTTACAGTTTCCAGCAGAGTAACCCAGCCGGGGGTTAAAGTAGATTATGGATTAATATCAGACAGCTGTTTTTAAATCGAGCGTGACTAAGGGTCCCTGGCGACAATCGGATTTCATCACATACTCTCTTACACACACACACTATAATCCCCTCACACTTCCTGCCTTACACTCTGTACCCTTGAGGATGGGATATCAGAGTACCGTGTGTAAAATAAAAATGTAACTTTGATAACGGAATCACATGGCAAATAAAAGACCGATATGAGGGGAAACATTTTGCCACGGTTGTGTTTAATGGTGTATGGGTTACCTGGCCCTCATTTCTGACACCTGGTCAGTCATCTGACCCAGAGTCTTGGCCGTGCCCACGATATCTCTGCGCTCTTTGCCAGCACACAGTTCCCCAACCTTCCCAGCTTCATCGAGGATCTGGCGGATGGCCTGCTCGCCTGCATCCCCTGCAGGCACAACACAAAGTCAGACACGTCACCAGACACCACTAGGTCATTGGCCGTAGCACAAGGTGAGGGGCGGCGGGAATAGTTTCAGGAGTAGGGTCTGGATGATTGTTACCTGATTGAGCGTTTGGATCCCTCAGCCAGTTCTTCGCCTGAGCCATCTTCGAGTCGATAAGCCCTAGAGCCCTCTTCATGGCTTCGGTGTCCTTTGGGTTTGAATACAACACAGAATACATGAATATCATAGAAGGGAAAATCAATGGAAGCAAAGACCACTGAGAAAGAGGAAACGCTATATTCTGTGAGAATGAGTTCAGAAATAAGGTCATGACTCATTGAAGCTGAGCTCAGAGGGTAAAGAAGTCCAGACTATAGTCATCATTTTGATCAAACCAGATGGTTAAAGTAAAAGAAACGCAGAGCAAAGTCCATGTTCAGCATCCTTAACATCCGTAAGGCACAACCACGCAGTACATGCCGGTTCCACATATCCTTCACAAATTCAATAACGAGCACGTCGTGTTATAAAAGCCAAAGAACTCTCCATTGTATCTCAATCAGAGAGGCTGGAAATACAACAATGCGTCCAGGAGCGGCTGACACAACGATAAGTTCTCTCATTGCCAAAGTCAGCAAAAACAAAGCGTAGGCCTGTGGGACACGGGGCAGCGCATGAATGAGTGAGCTCATTTTCCATGGTACAAAAATAGAAGACCAGAAAACACACATCACTATCCTTCATAGTGCACCGTGCATCCTTAACAAAGAGTTCAGCAAGAGTTAAGCAGATTAAGAACAAAACTCAAATCTCAAATCTCCTGCAGGCTTTGAGAATGTTTACCACAAAATATGTCCGAGCCCTCATATCAAGGTCTTTGCCAAAAAGACAGAAAACTTTTGGGGTTTGTTTGAATACCTGAGAGTATGGATTAACACATCAGAACAAAAAGGAGGGAAAAAACAGGAAGTGCAAAGGTGCAATAGTCTGCTGTTCAAACAAGTACAGCTGCTCTTTTGTGTATAACCTCATGTGTGCGTGAGTGAAAAAGTGAAGTGGCGGACGGATAAATGTAGAATCTTTGCCCCTCCTGAATGCAAACATTCCTTACAGGCTTTGATTCAATAGAGAACAGAACTCAAGGTGTGGTTCAATGTATTAGTAATCCTATTTATGTAAAGAGAGGGTGTTTGAGAAAATAGAATCAGCAAACTGGGCCCTATATGTTGGATTAAAACAAAATCCAGACCAGTTCTTCAATGTGCTCTCTTCTTAGCTAGTCAAATACTAGTACTGATCAGAAAGGAGTTCTCATGAATAAATTCCCATTCAATACAGCATGAGTATGGTCAAGGTTGAGGACATGCATTCAGTGAGGTGTAGATGACATAGGTGGAGGACACGCAGATGTTGACACAAGAATGTAATGAAGCAAAACCAGGGGAGGAAAAAGACTACATTGATCAAAGATGTCTGCAGTTCAACCTGCTTGGCACAAAAAAAAACACATTCCATTTGCAGTTCATTGACTTCAAACTGGTAGTTTACTCCAACAGTAGGTAGTCACAATGAGCACACAATGGCACCACAAAGCACAAGACCGCACACACATCGGTCTGACATGCTGCTGCACAACCATGGGGAAAGAGAGGGGCGGCTTACCTTCTATAGGGGGTGAAGGGAGAAAGAAATGGTACAAAGAAAGGAAGAACCACATAAATACAAATGTTGAACTGGTCATAGCAGCTGAGAGCAACCAAAAAGAAGGGAAGGGGAAAACAAGAGTCAATGGGGGAAAAAGTGGCACAGTAAAGAGCAATGTTGACGAATGATGAGACACGAAAGAAGCAGAGCGTGCAGAGCAGAAAAAACACAAAAGAGCCTTAAAGATTAACCATCCCACATAGAGAAAGTTAAAGCAGTACTACTTTAATGAATCAAGCTTGAAATAAAGTCATTCTGAAAAAAAAAGAAAAAGAAAATACACCTAATGAGAATAACATCATTGGATGTTCTCTACAGTCGAAGGACTCCTGTCAAAGGCATTCTGGGAGTTTGTGCGAGCACAGGAGGAAGCATTTTTCGCTGATACAGACACTGGCTCCGGGTGGGATCCACAAATAATAATTCACAAAAACAAAGTGAAACACTCTGAGCAGTCTCTTGTTCTTCACATGTATTTATAACAACAGAGTGCGCACATTGGACCTTGATGGCCAAACAAAACAAAACAAAATGCAGTGTGTTTCAAAAATTGAAAAAAGCGTGTCTTTTTCGTACCTTGTTGGCCCAAGCGTCCTCGTCCCAGGACGTCAGCTGCAGCACTCTGATGATCTCGTTGATCTCGGCGCTCATCTTCTCGAAGGTGAAGTTGCGGTTCTTCAAGGACTCCTCCACCCCCTGGCTGCCGGATGTTTTGGTGGTCACAAAGATTTTGATGCCTGAAAAAACAAACATTTCAAAAAACGGACGAGAGCGAGTAGTCCCCCTGATGAATACCGCACTGGAATACGCGGTGCAGGTGATGAGTGGATACCTGAGATGAGGATGGGCAGAAGCTCTTTGACGGTGTTCATGGAGTTGACCAACATCACACGGTGCTCCTGGTGTGTGAGCTCCTGCTGTCGCTCGTCTATCATCTTTGCCATCTTCGTCATGCCTGGAAAAAGTGCACTTACTTAGGTCGCGTAAAGAAAGGTCGCATACAGAAAGGGATTCATGTTACATTTAAAGGCCTCTATTGAGGTATTGGAATGAAGCATCTGCCAGTCGGGGTTACTCGTTTTATTTGTAATGGAATGGAAGAATTACCGCTTTTGCTTTGGTACAGATTCTCAGGTCTACTTCCAGACTGCCAACAAAGCAAAAACTGAGGAAATGTCCGTTCAGGACTCCAAGCAGTAATCGGCAGACTGACCTGGTCCCAGGTTCTTGGTGTACGTGATCAAGTCCTCCATGGACTCCACCACCTCCGCCACCGTCAGGTACTCCAGGATGCCTTTGCACACACGGATTATTTTGCGCACCTACAAAGACGACAAGGTGAGACAAAAACAGCGTTGCATTCACAAATTACAGTGATTACACAAAGCCTCCCCCTCCTCCAAATACACTTTGACAATGCTGCCTGCAGACATTCCGGCCTCTTTGTCCCGTTTTGCCGCTTTGCACCGCTGGAGTAGCCGCTGTACAGAGCCACTCCCGAGCTGCATGGGAAAACATGAGTGATGACTCCGCCGACAGCGCTAGGACGCCGGATGTCAGCTCCCAGAGAGCTGATTTGCCACTTTTTTATTTTAGACTCCTTCCCTGGGAGGATGAGAGGGATGGGCCTGCAAGATTATACCCCTGCTTCAAGATATAGGAAGCGTGCAAGAAATATAGCGCCCCAACGACGTGCAAGGTATATTTATCGCCCTCTCGGTCTTTTTCATAAGCACTACAGCGGTCGACGGGTATGCGGGAATAGATACTGTCCTTATAGCAGGAGAGCCTGTTACAGCGGGCCTCTGCCGCGCTCAAGTGTCCATTAAAAAGACACTAAAGGCCTTTCAGCTCAGCTTCTGCTCAGTGAAAATCAATGGTACAGCTCTTAACACGGCCACAATAGACCATCTACTGTTCATTTCTCAACTTGATCTGCCAGATAGAGTAGTTTACCAACTGACCGATTTGACTGACCTTTTTTTTTCCCCCACCCAAGGTCGATGTCATTTCAGAATGAAGTACAGAGGAAATGATGTCGGACTCAAGCGAGTCAAAGATAAAGGCCAAGAGGCAGGGAAACCAATTTCTCCTCCGTCAGATGACTCGATGAACCAGAATTAAATTCACAGATGTCTCTGAAGCTGCTGAAGCCTAAAAGCCACATCCTACTAAATGCAGGAAATCTCAACATGGACGAGGTGTGGTGTAGTACACAAAACCGCTAAAACAGATTACAGCCTGACTCAGCTAAAAAATGTTGTTCTGGTGAACCGGTTTGTTAAATAAACGTTGGATTGAATGAATGAATACCTCGGCCTCGTCAAAGGTCAGGAGCAGGTCCGAGGTGCCAGAGAGGATACCCCGGGAGCCGTCGATGAGGTAATCCCGAGCAGGAACAGAGTATGGATCGGCTTTCAGCATGGAGGCCGCTTGCACCAGTTTAGTGCATGCGTTCTCCACTCTGTGGAAACAAACGAGACGCTGGACTTTATATTTCTATCATACAAAACTGATGAGCACATACATTTTATTAATGAAAATTCATTTGAATGTGGGGATTTTTAAAGCATACAAAAAGTTGAGGAACTAAGGATGATAGACAGTGTCATAAATTGTGTGGATTGCAAAAGACTGACTATTGTGTTTGGTCTATATAAACATAATTGACTCAAATTTGACTTCTGCAAGTCGAGTCTTGTTACAGAAAGGTTAAGCTTGTTCTCACAGGATGTGATTTGGACCCCAGGAGGCGAAGCTCAGGCTGACTTCTTCCCGATTGAACACGTTTTGTGGGTAAAAATGATTGATTGTTGCCTCCTGGGTGCGATACACTCTGAACTCCGGAGCAGGAAAAAAACCCTGCAAGCTCAGGCCTTTGATTTAGCGTCATACACACCTGCTGCATTGTATCAAGAAAGCCATTTTGCAAATAGAACATGCCACCAGGCAAGGGCCGACGCATCTTCTAGTTTCCACGGCATACTGCTCTCACTCTCCACATTTAGCAGTTTTTACATCTAGAGGAGCTCAGTTTTCTATACTTTGCAAATGGCAAGTCGGCTGTGTGTGTGTGTGTGTGTGTGTCTTTGGAGGGTCCACCGACAGTGTCCTTCAGTGTCCACTAGCGAGAAACAGCCATGAGCTACCCGGACCCCGGCAGACACTATATTTAGTGAAGGAGATGCATTCCAGCACATGTGCTGATGGATGACGACAGGGTGACGATCTGACTTTGAGGCGCCAAACGTGTTGAGCCGGGCGACCTGCGACTCCCCACGTGCTTCATCCCTGACCTTTGGGGGCTCCGCGGTAGCAGGTAGCAGTGGCTCTTAATTACGGGAGGCTGTATGAGTTTGGGGACCTTCTCCTTTAGGGTGAAGGAACTCCTCCCTAGGCAGAATACTATTTCTGTTTCACCACGGCACAATTCTGAGGCACTTAACATGCCGTGTCTGACCTTTGCTCGGACAAACCAGCCATTGCTGCAACAGATGAGAGAAACGGAGCCAGAGAGAAGCCAGTGGGTTCCTCATCTCGTAGAGAAAGCCACCATTTCATTTAAACAAAATAGTCGTGGCCAGATGACCGATGTCTGCAAAGCAATGTGTAATTCTGTGCTTACTTGATGAAAGCTGGTGGCATGTCCCTTTTCATGATCTGGTCCTCTGTGGTTTGTACAGTATCTTTGCCCACCTGAAGAAAAAAAAACAGAACAAATTATGCTTTAATGGAACGAGGCACTTCACATTAAAGACATTTTTCAAGGAAAGACAAGATTTTTTAATATGAAAATATTTTATTTATTGTTTCTAACTGACTTCATCCACCTGGAATTTGCTGGCTTAGGTTTCATCTTTTTCAGGGTCACAGGGGCCTGAGACTAGCCCAGCATGCACTGCGCTAAGGTCAAAGATTCCCAGTGCAGGTGATCAATCCATTACGGGCCGCGAGTTTGACATATGTGCATTACAGTATCAAAACAGATGCAGTACGTTGTGTGAGAGGAGGAAACTGTTCGGCAGGTAGCCGTGGTGAACAGTTGATAGCCCAGAAAGAAAGAACGTAAATGGATCACACTCCTAGTTGTGTGGAATCTGCCACCATACCACATCCCACCATATCATGGTTATATATCGAGACAACTTCTCCCTTTGTTTTTAACAACAAGGTGCGTTTTCCTTTTTAAAACCCGGAAATGGTGGCACAACAGTCTGCAGACAGGAACCAGCAGCCTCAGCCCCGATGACTGGTTCAACACCTAAACCTCTAGCAGGAAGTTACACAGCTGGTGTTAAAAACACCATTTATTCCCCTTTGGGACTTTTTTGTGTTTAAATCATGCAGATTTAAACACAAGTGATGTCCCGTTACTCTTCCAGTGAACAATTTGAGCAATGCAGCTGCTGGGGAGTGTGTGTGTGTGTGTGTGTAAGCGCAGTTATAATGTGTAAAGCAGCTGAACGTTGCCCCTCCCTCGAATGCCAAAATGACTCACCTCCCCCATCATGACCTCAGCTCTGCAGGGAGACTAGACTCACCCACGTCCGAACTGCCATGGACGAGAGACAACACACTTTCATGCCAGGGCACGGATCACGCCAACTCGGTTAAATGAGCCTCATCCCATAGCACATAGCTCCATAGCAGGGAGATGTTAAAGGGCTTTTCGTTGTTACATATTCATCACAACGCATACAAACCACAGGAGCGGTTACATCCCCGTCAGAGACACCGTTTAGCAATATAGAACATTTCCAACACGTTTCCCTCTGCTGACAAAACAAGCAATGTATCTGGGCTCCGGGAAATGCTAATGGCCCCGTTTTGGAATGAATTAAAGATGGTTTGCAGACTAAATGAATTGATTATTTGGAAAAGGCCTTCTGTAAATTAAAAAGGTTAGACGTGGTCTTTGTAGAGCGTCCCTAGAGGGCCATGCAACATGTCGTTCCAGATGGTCGCCGTGGAGGTCTGTAACGGAGCTGTGTCTCCTCTCTCCAGCTAACTGAGGGGTTAGAAATTAGGGCCAAAAAAGTTCAGGCCAAATTAAAACTGGAGCTCAATGGAGGCTGTCCCCCTCTGAGCAAAGCGACGGTATGCATACGCCAATTCGACATTCCAGCAACAGGTCGCACCGGACAAAAGCCGACACACAACTCAACTAAAGCTGTTCAGCTAAAGGGTCACGGAGCCGCGATATCGGGGCCCTGACAGAGTCCTTAACACTGTGAGTGATGGGGGACACAGCAATCTGCTTTAACAAAGTAAAATCACTCTCCTGCCTTGTGACTTCTGATATTCGAGCAAAAAGTGTTATCAATGCTTCTAATCCATTTGCAATTTGCTGCAAAACATTTGTACTTTGTGGTAGAGTTTCAAATGCGTTTTATCAGTCTTTGGCAAGATGTTTGTAAGCCGCATCTCAGTGTTTCCCTGCTGCAGACTGAGGATTCTTATATTTTCACAAAGATAGTAAAGTAAATCCTCTCTCACTCCATCTAATGCTTCATCATGTTTATGCGATGTACGATGACACAACAAATTACACACCAGCAAAAACAGTAAAGAACAGAAATCTGCAGTGAAACAGCTACTTCTCTTTTCAGAGTTCATCAACGGCTTGGATAATATGTTAGATATAAACTTTATGGTTGACATTTACCATCAAGGTTTTTTTTTTTTTTTTTACTTGTGAAATTTCCTCATCATGCACTTTTTTGCAAATTGCGTTATGACCTTGATACTTTTTCAAGGCATCTGAAAAACTTGTTTGACAACAATTTAGTAATCTCACAGCGGAAGAAAAGAGAACAACGGTAAGATTTTTATGAGATCAAGTTCAGACATGACCTAAACTGAACACAAGACTTAACAGTGGGCCAATAATGTGGAGGCCATAAGCCAATTCAACCAGCAGTGAGTCATTTTCTCCCCCAAAAACATGGCAGCCGAGGATCTTGGTTCTGTAATGCAGCAGATCCTCTGTGTCCTTTTCCTGCCTCCCACCCACCCACCGACCCCCCCCCCCCCCCCCCCACGGAGCCGCTTCCTTCTGTCCAAGCTTCAAAAACAGTCGGCAGCCAAACAATTTGCTGCAAAAATAGAACAGTGACCCGGATTCCGAGGCGTTGTTGTCAAGCAGTTGCCCGGACTATATTATTTTAAGCCCCTATTTAAGATTTTTTTAAACACATTTGATAATTTCACTGAACTTGACGTTGCACTTCACACCTCAAAATGGGGTGAAAACCTCCATCTCTAGTTCCCAAAATAGTGAAGACAGGAAACGCATGGGGGAGCGGAGGACAGGCTAAGCGGCCTAACCGCAACACAAATATCCTGTTCCTTGTATTAGATTACCGCAACCGCTTTCAAAAGAAGACATTCACTTCCACCTTCTACTTCAAAACGTTTCACTGCTTCAGTGTCATCTTCTTCAAAGTTGTCACAAGTCGCGCCCGTAAGAGGAAACAGCGACCTTCCTTTCACCATTCCGGCGGGGCGCCGCCGTGAAGCAGCTTGATGGAGTGGCCGCTCCTCGAGAGAACAGACCCCGGCTTTGTGGACGCCAGACCCATCGCTCTGCTGGGAGAAGAAAGGCCGCTCTGAAAAGCCTCTCGGCTGCCCAAAACACTGCCCGCCTTTCACACGCCGGGTCGCTTTTAGCGCAACGCAGCGTTCGTCATGGCGACTACCAAGATCTCAGATTCTAATCAAGTCCGGGGGAGCCTGCCGCCCTCAGCAATGGCCGACAAATAAACGGTGTGCTTTTCCCGCACACAGAGGTTTATGTCTTGGATGTGACCTCTGTAGTCTGATGAGACGCGGCAGCTCTCGATCGATTGCCTCAGAAGAAGGAAGTGCTGCGTTCTGCGATATCAAATGACTTTGAAACAACAGTGATTCGCTGAAGGTCAGCGGCTTTCTCCTGCATCCCACGCCGTTGATTCATTTGGTTACAGAAAGAAGCTTTGCATGTGCCGTCCGAGGCGATGAGAGCCACTAATCAAACGACCCACTCGCAGCCAGAGAGACTGGATCACAGCTATCCAGCTCGAGTTACGGGCGCTTAGCAGCTCGTACAGTGTTACTGGGCAGCGGCAGTCGGCCGCTTCGAGAGAAGAGGGAGAGTCACCACAAGGTCATACTGGTGGGTGGTATGAAAAAAGTCCAGCAACCAACAGTGTTTTTATCGTCGCTGTAATATTTCCGGAAAAAAAGAGACAGCCTGCTGCGTTAGATCGTTTGTTGAAGGCAGTCGGGGGGGGGGGGGGGATTTCCCTTCACCGACTCACTCCCCTGTTCCCTGACAGCTGCCGGGTCTTCCTGTGTTGGCTTCCAGCGTTTCCTCATGTATTCCCCGCTCCTGCGCGAGCTCCTATACAGTCACATTTTCACGGGGTTGATGAATCCACACGCACAGCGGTGCATTTTCCGATGAAGGCTAGGATTATGTCTAGATTATGGGGCGATGGTGGCGCATGGAGTAATGTGATGCGGTGGGGGCCGCAAGGTTGATCGTTCGAATCCCAGCTGCTCCATATGCCATGTCGAAGTGTCCCTGAGCAAGACACCTGACCCCCTATTTGCTCCCCAGGTAAAATGTAAGCCTTGGGTTACAATCCAATGCAAGTCGCTTTGGATAAACGCGTCAGATAAATGACATGTAATGTAATGTCTCGCCAAGGCGATGGTGAGCAGCGTTCAATGATTTGGCAGGTAACAGGAAATGTTCTCTCTTGAATGGCTTTAAGCAGTTTAGTTAATAAACACATTTGTTTCCCGTCTGTAAGGGATTAAAATGACTCTTCAAGGTCAAGATCAAATACTGATTTTTTTTAATGTTAGTGAGGATTATAGCAGCAACAAAGTTTTAAGTACAGGACCCCAAATGTGTTTTTTCTGCACAAGTAAAATATTACAGTTAAGTCACACTTCCAGTAGGTGGTAGGTTTATTGGCATTGTTGTTGCGTAAAGCGCCATAGTATTTTGTAACCTCAGCAACATTGCAGAAGATTAACTGTAGAGCCACAGACCTGGTGAGAACCGGAGAACCAACACGCACTACTTGATCTGCTCCAGGACCCTTCATCACTGACATTATTTTCTTTATCCGACCCTCGTCTAAAAAAAAGGGGCGGTAAATATAATGAAGAACACCAGGTCTGAAATAAAAAAGGCCTGAAAAGTAAACCTAAAAGAAGGACCGCTCACACAGGGATGCATGTTGTTCTTCCACTCAGCCCTGCAGGATAACACAATCACAGAGTACACAATACAAACATTTGTATGCCTATTTAGCTGGGAGGTTCTCGGGAATATTTAATTTAGCAAAATTACGTCATCTACTGAGAATTTCTTAGTTGTAATGGTTTCATTATGACAAACATATCGTCAAACTTAGATGGTATAATGTTGAGTCACCAGACGTGGGGAAATGAAAGAGCGAACACCAAATTTGGTTTGGCAAGTTGAGCGCATCGACACAGTTTGATATATTTTTTTGTCTCCCTTGCACAAGACATTTTTTTGCAATAACCACGAGGCGTTATTGTTGCACAAGTACTAAAACACAACAGCTCTCACAACCACTCAACAATCATCAACAGGTCAATTCACTACAGTTAGCCACATCGCGTCAGTAAAGACATTCGCTGCAATCGGGGGTAAAACTCACAGGCAAAGATAGAGCTGACATGAACAGAGGTGGTTTGTCTCACGGCTTTTCATGCCATTGTTTCATGCAAACTGTTCATTCAAAAGGATCAGCTTGACCCTCTTCTGAGCAGGCCAGGGATGCATTGCTGCTTGCTGGAAATTCCTCACATTCCACGCATTCATCTTTAATTGAGGTCTGGCTCATTGTCTCAATAGATGCTGAGCACCAGCGAAGGGTCTCAGTGAGACCAAACATATTTGACTCTTGCGTTCATGCTCGTTTAAAATGCATAGTTTAAAAACACATGGTATGTACACAAGGGCTGACCATTTATAGCCACACATCCTGTATGACAACATTGGGCCCGTAAATAAATCATTTACAAAGTCTGAAAATTTGTCACAAAAAGAGCACCAGACCTCATCATACAAGCATTTAAGAGCACCCTAAAAGCACATCTCCCTTTTCTTTCTCAGCAATGTAAAGCAACGTGATGACCATTAGAACATTTCCATTGAAAAAATAGTACTGTAATCCAATTTACAATCATATTTAAGGTCATCCAAAATCCACCCTTGATGAACTATGAGTCACAAGGGACAACATGTGGTAGTTTCTGATACTCTGGAGCAATATAATTAGATAGCAACATCCCTTTCTCTTCCAAGAAGGATCGTTTCCTCTACACAACACTTAAGTGAATCATGTTTATAAAAAAACTTGTCCTGGAAAATATAAAAGATAATCAGTCAAAGTAGATGATAACCAGACAGTGTATGACTTACACAGCACTGGTCAGAAGTTAATTACATCTGTCCCTGAACTTCAAATATATCATCATATCAACATCGTCCATGTTGTAGTGTTGTTACGGCAACAGGAAATAATTACAGGCCTTTCCATACATTCATGCTTATTTTGGAAACATCTGATCACAATTGAGAACGTCCACAGAGCCAGGATAATTTAGCCCCACACGAGTTGGGTTTGCACAGGATGTTTTCATGCTAACAAGCACTCAATGACTTCACCTTAGCTACCGGCTAATGTTTCAAGCAACATCCATCCATTCATTTGTTTGAAACTCTGGGAAGATTCCCTTTTAAAAACAAGCAAGGACACTCATATGAAAAAGTATACATCATTTTGTGCCAGGATTTGGCTATTTCTACATCTACTGCACACAAAGCAACACGAGCATTTATGTGGAGTCATGAGACCACCTGATGGATGCACGTCCTAAATATTCACTCTCCTTTTGTAGGTCCTTGTCTGCGCCTTTTAGCGATTTGATGTTGTGCTCCCTTCCCTAGATGGTTGTTGGTTCAGGGCAGATAGCGCACACCAAAGATCAGGGCACTGGCAGTTAATACCGTGTGGGTTCATCTTGGAGCAACAAAAGGCTTGGAATGGAGTCCACTAGCTTGAAAGGGTTACGGGTAATAAAACCTTCTAATTAAACCGCACGTTAATAGCAGGCAATACATTTCCACAGGAAGGGAGAAGGCAATCGTCCAAAATTTACCTCGCAACAACCGCAGGGCCGACAGAGGTTACACACATGAACCGAGTCTGCCTCAATTTGTTCTCCATCCCTTCTTTTCCCAAAGAGACACTATATTCTCCCTGCTTCCCTTGTGAGAAACTTTTGTGTAAGGGTTTAGAACTTGAGGAAACGACTTTGTCATTTCCTCAATTTCAGCCATGATGGTTCAGATGTGGCTCAGAGGAACCCCGCCGTGGTGGAGTCTTTCACTGTCCTAAATAGCATTGAAACCACAGCTGCATCTGGTCAACGGGGCGCACGTAATTCTAGAAAAGGCTGTCTGGGAATGTATAACCAATAGCTCAAAAAACCTTTTAATTAAACGGCATGGGCAAAAAAAAACTAGATGTGACAATGTATGAGCACATGCCACAGTGAGTCAAAACTACATCTTATTCAGAATATATCATATTTTTGTTAAGTTTGTGAGTTGTCAGGTGCTCTCAAAGCCAATTCAATCTAAATATTGTGTTGTTACAACTTTTTGGTATCAAAACGCTGTATGTGAATAGCACATATTCCTCATCAGGTCACGGAATATCAAAATAACTGCTTTGACACACACTTGGTGATGGATGCATCCCGTGCAACATACAGGAGTCTATGAGGGTGTGCTTGAAGTTTTGTTTGCAAATAATATGCAGTTTCTACTCACTGGCACATTTCAGTGATTTTATTTGATTTACATACAAAAAATGAAAAAAGCAGGAACCTTCCGGTACCCGCCCCTGGCTCACACACAAGGCGGAGGTGCCTACGCCGCTCCACGGGGTGGTGGCATATTTTCAAGGGGAAAAGGGCGTCACTGCACTTTGCCCCGAGTCAAACGACTTCAAGAAACTTTTATTATTTGTAGTGTCCCAGCTATCCCACGACAGGAGGTACGCGGACGAGCGTGTTGCGTTTCGACCTTTGGCGGTGACGTTAATTGGCGCGAGGACGGCGTGGGACAAATAAAAAGAGCGACAGGTAGCCCGACTTCTACGCGTCATTAACGCCCGAGTTGAGGACGGAGAGAATGAGAAAGTTACTCACACGAACGAGGTTGCTCACGGCCGCCTGCACGGCAGCCACCGGCGCCGTCAGGTCCGGGATAGCCTTCCCGTCCACTTCACCTTCTTCGTGCATTATGACCAGATGGGATATCTGTTGGGCCACCGGCTCCAGGATGCTTTCTATCGTCTTTGTGTGGAAAACCGGCATGGTGACTACTTTCTACCGCTATCCAAGAGAGAATTAAGTTAAAGTGTTTTAATCCCGAACTTTAAAAGCCTAAAAACTCCGGATAGTTCTTTTTGTTTTGGGGGGGGGGGCAGTTTCACCCTGCGGTATGAACACAGCAACTACTCCCCGTGAAAGCGTCAACGTGAAAAACGGCCGGACGGGAGAGCGAGCGCGAGCAACCTATACGTCAAGCTCAGCCTTTCTGCCCCGCCGACCAATCAGCGAGCGGGAAGGAAACTCCCTCCCAAGCGTACGATTGGTCGCTTCGTGGTGCCGCTCCGCATCGGTTCCTCCCACATCCCCACAGGCGAGTTTGCTCGAGATCCGAGGTGCTCCCTCAATTACGTAATGGATACTCATGCCCTAAAAAGGGAAATATGTGTCTACTGTTTGTGAGGAGTAGATTCCAGCCGCTGGAAATGACTTAGCCAGACAAGTTCTGGCTTTGGCACTTCCAACGCGGACATTGGAGCGAGGCATGATAAGAGGCATAAATGCAGACGTCATGGAAAACAACCATGCCAGATCAGGATATTCCCAATGAAATTCAAGATGCATGTGGAATTGAATCATACAATAGGACAATTAAATGTTTATTCGCTGATATTGTGATCATTGCAGACTCTGTCACCTTCTCTGGAAGCTTGTATCTCAATTAAGATCCAATAGAATGGAACAAAATGAAGAAGAAGCTCCAGTGAGACACACACGTGGTGTCATTTCACTGATGAAAAAACTGAATTTCTTTGACACTTATTAAAGAATAACCACACACACAGACAATACTTAACAAACTCACGCTGCTTCGTCAAGAGTGGCCCAAGGGAAAATGGCAAATTGTCATTGCAGTCTCGTTCTCAAATTCCCTCACTGAAATAACAATAATTCAGAAAACCAACCAACTGCCAAGTAAACCAGCAAAGGAATTCCCACAGAATCCCTCGAGGGACTGCAAGGCAGCAGCCCATTGCCTAAAAAGGAAGAGTGCAAAAAGAAAGAATCTAGGAAGTTACTCTGTTTAAAATGCCTGCGTAAACACACAAGAGGTTGATGTGCTTTCCTTTTATATACGGCCTTAATATGCCAAAAGTCAATGACGGGTAATCACAATAAAGAGATCAGGATTTCTACATTATCTTGTCTATTACGTTAGTCAAGATCTCTATCTCAAACCATAAAGTATGTATACTTGAAAGAAAAATACTTTTTTCACTTTAAAAAAGCCTTTCAAGTTCACTTTAATAAAGAAAAATGAACCCATAGACATTAGCACAAAATATAGTTTGCACCAGATCTCCCAAAAGTCACACTATCCCGCCGAGTTCACCCTGGATATAGGCATCAAAGATGGCCTGCTGCTTTCCCGGCTCTCCACTTACTGACGTGTGTGCATGCTGGAATGTGAGTGAGGCTGCTCTAGATGGGTGGTCTGCACCTTCCCCTACTGAAGTGCAGCTAAAACTGCTGCTGCATGGAGGTGTTTCAATGTCCTGACAAACGGTGTTTGCACACAATTCAACACAATGCATCTTGAAGTTAGAGTGCACAAACCTTGTCCCCTTTGATACTCGATTACAACACATCACATCTAAAAAAGTAAAAGTAAAACTGTTACTTAATGTAATAATATGTTGTGACGGACATCGCCACATATTTAATAAGGTTCTTAATTAAAACGTTTTTAATTCCTGGCCTTCTTTCTTTAAATCACTGCAAGAGTGAACAGTGAGCGCCATCGTCTGGTTTAAAGAAGTAAATGCACTGAAATGAGTGAAACAGAGAATGTTTAAAACCACAGAAGTCACTTTTTAAAAATGTATGTCCCACTCATTATTTCAATCAGGTATGTGGAGTGTTTTTTTCATTTATTTGAATTAAAGCTAAAGGGGAAAGCTCAGATTCACAGAGGACACAACATGCTCTGACATGAATTTTCCTAACTTAAAACGTTTGGCAAACTTCCACCAGTGATGTCACAGCAGATGTATTTCCATTGAGGGAAAAACAGGACCCCTGGAGGGACATTACTGATGCGTCACACCAAAATATCCATATCTGTCTCGTACAGAATCTGCATATGTACATATGCATATGTATATCTTGAATATAGAATATGGCCACATCTAGTTGAAGCAATAAACAAATAGTTTGGTGCTGTGTGCACCAAAGCAAAACGTTTTAGCGTTTTTCAGCCACTGTATTTTGTGTCTAGAGCAAGTCAAAGCATGCTAACGTCTTCCAGTAAATGCCTTTAAGACAAGATGCTGTCTTGAACCTTTATTTAAACATGTTTTTCAGTAGGCATTGAGCTCAGGGAAATGGAGATGCAAAGGACAGAATGTTCTGTGGAATTTAGATATTTTGTAAAATGTTAAAATGCCACACGAGGGCACTAAAGTATGTGAATAGAGTAATGCTTTGTGAAGACCTTTACAGATAACTTTCACCATATTTACTTTACTTTATTTTGTAGAAAGGTGCCTGTTCTGGTGTGGTTACTCACTAAGGTATGTTGGGTTTTAAAAAATAAAATATTTAGGAATATAAAAGACCTTCCTGTCTCACTGACTTTGTGGTCATCTCTGTGATTTAGTGTAAACTGTCGTCCGCTGCAGAAACTCAGCGAGAAAACGATGCTCGGGGCGTCTGACTCACGACCACTGTCGGGTCCTGGGACAACGGCAGCATCATAAGTGCGCAGGAACTACTTACTGCTTATTCTGTCATGAATATCTAATACAACTGGATGGTTTAAATACTAATTACCTTGAATGGGATTTAATTTGTACATCTGTTGGAGCTGGAGGTTAATTATTCTCTGAGAGAGAATGTATGTAAAATCCCACATGCTTATCTCTTAACTTCCAAACCACATTAAATGAGAATCTGAATATATTGGACATAGTTAGCTACAAAAATTTATTTTAATCATGACAATAAATATTCCATGTTCTTTCTTCCTTATTGAAATGAAAGAAGATTAAGATGCTAAAGAATATTCTTCATATTAGCAATAAATCCAAATGACTAAAACACCTATTCATATATTGAATGGTTAAAATAAGATTGGATGAACTTACTTTTGCTGCTATAGCAACACAAAATTACCAATTGTGAATGTGAACTTTGCATTTAAGTTACTAACTAATCAGACGCATATGGCTCATACACTTTGCTTAATTTAATAATGGTCACCTTTGATTGTAGCTGAAGTGTTGTACAGTGGGTGTGCAATCAGTTTTATTGCTGGACTTTGGTCCCTTTGCTCTTGTTGCCACATGTCTCTGTTAGTGGGTCAAATTTATTAGATGTCTCAAATGAGCTCTCCTAGTACTCAAAATAGCAATGTCTTATTACATTAGCGTAACAAAACAAATGCCAACTGTTTAATATCATTGGAACATTTCAAGAATGCGACCACGGAATGGAGTGCATGGGCTACATTTCATGTTGCATCATTTGCATCCTTCTGAGAAAACTCCCATCAAGTGTTTCTCACCAATCTCCATCTTAATCATCCAATGAACACGAATTGACTGTGATAGGTCCTCCCCGTGTCCTCCCTGGCTTTTCACATCTGCCAGTAGGAAAGTGCCCTCCTCAGCCCTGACTCAGATGGGTTAGTGGGTGTATGTTGCTCACTCTCTACTCCCCTCGCTTCTTTTCTCTTTTTTTTTCCTCCTCTCAAGCTGTCTTACTGTTTCCCTCCTCCTTCCCTCGCCTCTCTCCCCTCACGCTCTCCATCTCCCTCTCCTTTTCATCACTTCGGTCACTCGCTTCCCACTCCCTCACTCGGCCATTCACTCACACACTCGACACCACCACCGCTGCCTGGGCACCACCTCCACCGTCGGGAGAGATCCCCGCTTGTGTCAGCGCGTTTCACCGCACCGCCCCGCAGCCACCATTACCACCCCGGAGAGTTCCACGCTGGCAGCGCAGCCGCTTCCCCGGCTGAGCATCGGGCGGAAGACCCTGGTGGCGGCTGCCGTGGGGGTCATGCTGGTCCTGGTCCTGGTGGTCCTCATCCCTGTGCTGGTCAGCTCCGTTGGCACGGGTGGCGCGGACGACAGCGCCGGCCACTTTGAGATGCTGGGCACCTGCCGCATGGTTTGCGACCCCTTCCCCACGACGGGCACGGGTTTGCCAGGAGGGGCCGACGCGCCAACCGATGGCCCGCAGGTGGATGATGACGCGGGCCTGAGCGACCACAGCATCGGCCCACCGCTGCCCACCTACAGTGCCCACGGGCAACAAGGCAAACCGGGACGACCAGGTAAGCCTGGACCCCCGGGACCGCCTGGAGAGCCAGGGCCCCCGGGACCTAAGGGTCCACCGGGAGACGGCGTGGACATTGTACGTACTGGGATTCTGGGATTAGGGGGGAAAGGGTCAGTTAGCACAACCACGTACAACACCATGCCTCGGGTGGCGTTTTATGCAGGACTTCGAAACCCTCAAGAAGGTTACGATATTCTGCGGTTTGATGACGTGGTGACAAATATTGGCGGCAACTACGAAGGCTCGACCGGCAAGTTCACCTGTAAGATTCCTGGCACCTACTTTTTCATCTACAACGTGCTGATGAGGGGAGGAGATGGCACCAGCATGTGGGCTGACCTGATCAAGAATGGTCTGGTGGGTAACACTTTAAACTCTTCGGGTACCTTCCCCAAACTTCCTGATGTTTTCCTTGATTTCATGTTAAATTTGACAAATGGAAAAAAACGCCAGTGTTGAAAGCACAAATAGAAAAGAAATGTCCCTTATGAGATCAGAATCCTGAATTATAGCCTGCGGTGTACCCAAAATGCTCAGGGAAGAGTGTAACCAGTGTGCTGGCGGTATAAATTGAGAAGTCATGCATTCATGTGAATGTAGATTTTAAATCTGACTTGGTCCGGTGTTATAGTCCGAAATAATGACAATGCACAGTGGCATTCTGCCCGATTGTGTATCCGTGCATGTTACACGTCCGGTGATGTACACACTGAAGTGAGTGGAAGGAGTGCAGCGCTATCTCAACCCTGCACACATCAAAACACAGCCTGGGGTAGTGGCTAGTTCAAAGCTGGTGCCCTTTGAAATACAACAAACTTCCTGGAACCATGATGAGCTAGTGAGCGTTATCAGTCTGCCTGTCAGGTCCGGGCGTTTCAATATCACATCATGATATTTGCTGAACTTTTGTAATGTCGTTAAAGCCCCGGGTGATGACATTGATCAAACAATATGGAAATATGAGCCTGGACGTTTTTTTCTACAAATATTTCAGCCAGGCTTCAACAAGCTACAGCCAATGGAGACAATAACACCAGTCCACTAGGATGGCATTGAGTATAATGTCATATTTGAGAAGCTAATAGAGGTCAATTTCTACAGAGACTGTCTCGCAGTAACATAGAAGGTTCAATTCTGTGGCAATAGTCGGGGGTCTACAGGTTGCAGAACGAGACACAACAAACTAAACACATATCGAATTGCAGCATACTGTAAAGTGTTCATTGTATTTTGTCCTAAGAGTATACAAAATAACACAGTTATCAAAGACAAACCGATGTTACCCCCGACCCTACCGTCACTGTGAGCTTGATGACTTTGGGGAGGACCCCTGATTCTCATGTTAGTAAAACACTTCACATGAGATAGTTTGTCCAAAGGTGAAACAAGTATTAGGTTAACTGTCCATGTGTGGAGACACCTTTGTTAGTTTACTATTGGTTTACTAGTTTATAGTAGTCAATCTGCTACACAAACACAGGTGTTAGGTCTTTGTGTGACTAATCAGGACCAATTATGAACAAACCATTTAAACTTGGCCCCAGGAAATAATGCAGAGAAATCTTAAGAAATTCAACAGCAAAGCTGGTTAATTATATATTTATTTGGTCCAGTGCGGCAAAGTGATGTTGGGCCAATAGTCGCCATACTATACGCATCCCTGGTTTTTAATTACTATACAAGTTGGACAATTGTTTTGCATATATGACACACTATTACAGCATATTGGGTTATCGCTCAGTGTCTTTCTGTGAGGGGTGAACATCATGCTGCTGCACAGCTGTGAGGGTGGCAACCTGGAGGGAAAGGAATTCAGGCGGCATCGCCCTGAATTAACTCCATCAACATGTTGTCATCCGTCACTGAAACCCTGCAGCCCCTTGACGTACACTCTGCTCTTCATCTGCACTAATAAGACCTTCTTGTTCTTATTTTGATTCTAATTTATTTAGGTGTTAGCATGGCGTGTTCGATGGAGTTGCATCGTAACAGCCGACCTGGAAACGCAGATCATGATACATTAGCTAAAGCTTAGAGGGGATGATGCAACTTCAACCAGTTCTACTCTAGATATTTGTGTGTTATTCTCGAGATCTAACACTCACAGTGATTGCTCTGGATACACATGGCATTGTCAGTGCTCCACCCAGAAAAAGCTGGATGTGAGAGTAGCGCACGAGGCAAAGGGGATAGTATGCACTGCCATGCTTCATTAGAGGCAGACTGACTCGAGCGTGACCCTTTCAGCTGAGTCATGAGGGGAAAACAAGATATTCACCACAGAGGACACACTTTACACAAACTCTCAAATTCAGCCCCCACGTTTTGCAAATACGCTTTCTCTTGAATTATGATGTATGATGCCGTCTTTGAATGTCGTCTTAACGTCATCCGTTCTGCCTTATTAATAATAATTTGTAATATTTAAAGTTTGCATTTTAATAATGATGAATGGATTCATTTGATAACATCTGCATGTCAATTAAATAAATCTTGGTTGTAACATTCTACTGTTTACACTTCCTTACGTCTCCTTTCCTCCTTGTGTGTGTGTGTCATATTCCAGGTCAGGGCCAGCTCCATTGCTCAAGACCAAGACCAGAGTTATGACTACGCCAGCAACAGTGTCATCCTTCATTTGGATGCCGGCGATGAGGTTTTCATAAAATTGGACGGGGGCAAGGCCCACGGGGGCAACAGCAACAAATATAGCACCTTCTCAGGGTTCATCCTCTATGCTGACTGAAGACTGGACAAGGACGTGGGCTCAGGGGTGAAAGGTCACAGCCAGAAGACATTCGCCTCATGACTTTCACTCGGCTCTTGCAGTGAGGTTAATGTTGCCCCTAGCCACCGATCCACAGTCAGATTGTTTTTACAGATGTTTTTTGAAGTGAGCACTGATGCTGTCAGCCTGCAATGGCCGTGGATCTGTGGTTATCTGTAACTGTCTACCTCCTCATACACACGTCCCATTGCGTACACGGTGCCTATGCCGCTATTAGGATGGATGCAAGCCAGGAAACGGTGACAGACATGTATCACGCTGAGGTGCAAGTAGCAATTCTGACCGTGAAGAAGCCTCTCGATCATTTTCAATTTCAAGTCTGGAAATCTAACATTCGTGGCGACTGCGGTGTTTGTAAACGTGCAGATAAGATTTATGTTAAAATTATGTTTTTGTTCATGCTGTTTGTGCGATGGGATGTTGTGATTCAACGACAGAGGAGATGTATTCTGTCCCAAGAAATTCTAATTTGTCAAAAAGTGGACGCCTAAATGAGATTATGATTGTTTTTCAATGGCAGACAGTACTACAAACTGTGTAGTGTCTCAGTGTGATGATTTGGAAAATATTGTCATATCAGTCCATTATATTTGGCATATTGTTGGTGTAAATTTGATATTGTCTTAACACAATCAAAGTAGTGTAGTTACACCATATTGCGTGTCTATTGCTGTGGATCAATAGTTGTACCATTAAATCACGTATCATGTGCTTGATTGTAAAAACGTATTTCTTTAATTTCTGCATGCAACCCCTGTTCAATCTTCTGTATGTTTCCACAACCGATAAAGAAAAATAGTGATTTTAAACAAAGTTGAAATAGGTGTGGGATAAAGGATCGTATACTGCTGTTGCATTTAATCTTTTCATTAAACGTTTTCTTTTTTTTTTGGCATTTCCTCACACATTATGTTGTTAATGTCACCTAATCTACTTTCTGATCAGCGGTTTTGAGCTCTAATTTTCCAGTGAAACCAGTCTTTAGTCCTGCAAATGTTACACGCGTGAGGGCCGCGTCGGCGTGAAGGAACAGCAATCAGCGCGGCGGAGATGATCACTGAGGGAAAGGGGAGAGGAAATCACAGCTGCGTTAAATGCCAAATGAAGAGCAGGAGATGATTGTGTTTCACAATCAAAGGAGACATGTGTGTTTCCTCTCAGGTGTCTAAAGACACTAGGATTTAGTGTTAAAAAGCCAGAGGACGGGTGTTATAACACATCACGACAAGCCTTAGATCAGCCTCGGCAAGTGATCGGGGGCAAATTAGGCTGCGTTGGAACAGCGACATAAATGTTAGAGACAGTAATATTGCTTCTAGGGCTAAACTGTGAAACCCAACACGCATATCTGCTTCCTTCCAAGGTCACTTTGATGTTAAAAAAAAAAAACTTTGGACATAGTTTGCCGTTGACGTGACCTCATGAAGGCTCCAAAACTATCACTTATTTAGTTTGAAACACCAAACTAAGAGTTCAAGAACTAAAGTTTTGAGGGTGTCACAACATGTTAACATGGAAAAAATGATTTAACACACATTTACTCGCTCACAGAAGCTAACACAAGTGGATGCCGGTCCAATGGTGCCTCTCAAGCTCAATTAAGTTCAGCCTTTTTGGTGTGCGCTTTAAATTCGTGCAGAGTTGATTAAATTGATGAGACAAGATTTCCACGCACAGCGCAAGAGCATCCTGCTTTCTGTCTTACTGCTCGACGCAGCGATAGGCCCGGGAAGCCCTCTGGCCTAAACTTAAGCTTGTCTTAAGACAGCAGAACTCCTCCAGACACAATTAAGACGGAGGGCCTGTGCCTGAGCAGAGGTCACCCGAGCCAGGGGGCAGCTGAGCAGTAGCACAGGCTGCTTTCTCCTTGCAGGGTGCATGAGCACATCTTCAAATTAGAGACTTCATGTCACAATGTCAAAGACAAACGCCCCCGGACGGCGAGAAACAGCCCCGACTGCTGAAACCATTGGAACTGAATGTCGCCCGTGAGTCTGCAACATCTGCACTTTCCCCGAAGCCCCAAATGCGGCAAAAACATTCTTATATAAAAAAAAAAACGCTTAAGGTACCAAAACAGTATTAATCATTTTAAAATATACGAGTAAAGAGAGTCAATTGAATATGCACCTGAGGTTATTCCTTCTTTGCCAGTACACAAAAGGACTTTAGATGTGCTCTCATTTTAGCAATTCATACGAATTGTTGCATAATGTTGCACAGATAAAACCGAACCCCTTATTTCATCCTTTTTGGAGCCGTTTATTGAGGTCACACAGAAAACAAGGGAAAGCCCAAAAATCTGGGGGCTCCTTACTCAAAGCGATTGTGCTCGTATTGCAATAGAAACCCCTCCTTGAGGGGGGCGTTTGGTTTTGATAAGTGACTTTATAGCTGAACAACCTACCCAACAGGACACCCTGGGGCCGGTGTGTTAAGTGATGAAACAGCATCTGCACTGTGCGCAACGCTCCAACTATTGAGTCACATTTCAGATCCCGTCCTCCTCGACCTCATTCAGGACCAGGATTTAAAGGTATTCCTCTGCCATGTGCTGTAAGCGGCTTTTGTTTTGTGGAGATTCTCCAAAGCACCTCTTTTCATTGTGCATAAGTAGAAGGATTTGGAAAGAATATGTCTCTATGCTGCAAACTTGTTTTAATTGAGGTAATCTCCAGCTAAAGTAAACAATCCTGAAGGAAACTGTGATTAATTCATTCCCTGCATCTCCCAATCAGAAAACTGTCTCCAGATGCCTCCCGCTTGACATTTGCAGGGGCCAGGCGTGAGGCTTATCAGACTACTGCACAGTGCGCGTGCGTGTCTGTGGGTCCATGTGTGTTAATGTTTTGCCCAGTGTACGGGTCAGCGTGTGTTTAAGTCTCAATGAGACAGGAGAAGGCTTGGCTCGGAGAGAGTATACCTCGTCTTAAATGTCTGAATTGACGTTAATGAGCCCTCGGTGTTGTTATTTTTAGCATCCCTATTTACCTCACCAGGGGAGACCCACAGTAGAAACAGATGCTTTAGTTGTCGAGCTAAATAGCCCTTCTTGCTCATGCACTTCCTCTCCACAACCGTTCAGCCTGCACACACCTACAAGCACATATGGTTTCACTTGGGTGTACAAGCAGTGGCCGCTGGTGGAAAAATGTCTATTTAGGGCTATCCAATTAATTCAGCAAAAATCCCGGAATGATTTAATGCAAACTTGTAAAGGAATCCTACTTATCTGTCAGAAGTAGAAACAGCACCAACAGCCCAACGGCACGGCGTTGTGGCTGAAAACGGTACTGCATCTGATTTACGTTGTACACGCGTGCTTAATTGATGAGAATTCCATTTCCTTTAGAGCGGACTGAGACATCAGGCAACTAAGATAATTCCTAAATCTCTACTTTTTGCTTATATATATATATATATATATATATGTATATATATTTATTTCAATCATCCGTTTATCAAATACAGTCTTCAACATTGTAAAAAACAAGGACTCCATTACCTTAAAAAAAAAAAAATCTGCTTTGAAAATGTTTTTTATGAGGAAGTGTTCGCTCAAGTTAACATATGATACATTGGGTAGTGGAGGAGAGCGTTCCAAGGGTGCACCTTTAAAAATATGAACACGGCGTAACCTGTGACACAGACACGCGAGCGCAAAATCCTCATCCTAGTGGACCTTAGTGTATTTGTAATGTAGATCTAGTTCCCCCCCCCCCCACACACACACACTATCCTCCCTCCCCAGGATTCGGGGACCGTCCAGTGTGTCAGTGACTCAATACCCACGGCCTCGTTCCCTCACGGCCGTGACTGAGCCGCGGATTAACGCGTAGGGACAAGGCCTGAGTCACGGACGGCCGGGGACGCTCCGCTGGCGGGTTGCCTGTCTCTTCACCTCACGGGAGTCTCGTGGATGCGGCACGACAAAGAGGAGAGGCCACGGGGTCGCGCGCCTCTTTCCCCGGCGTGACGCGAGACGCTTCAAAATAAGGTTGTTAAAGAAGTGGTGCTGATGAGGCCTCTCATTCCAGTGGTAAATATGGAAAGGGTTCAAAGAACAAATCCGTCCTCGGACCACAGCGAGCGAGAGGTTGAGATTTGAATTGTTCTTCATTCCCGAGTGTTGTTTTTTTAATTATAAGTAAACACATGAGGAAATGTAAATCTTTCCTTTTATTACTGTGGCATGTCAGAATTCTCATAGGACCCTATGAAAATGGAAACGTACTGATGTCGAATGACTTAGTAAGGTTAAGAAGTCATTTGGTATATTTCCGGTTTGGGGGGGGGTTAAAGTTTAAAGTTATCCCATAACAGCAGCTAAAAGACGTCTACTTAATCAAATAAATCAAGTGACGCGTGAGGTTCTTATACACTGTCCCACCTAAATACTAAAGTGTGTCTGTAACTGCAAACGTCCTTAAATAATGAATCATTCCTTAAAGGGGCTCATCTTACAGCCAGTACTGAGAGTCTAGAAACACACCTGCTTGTGTTGTGGAGATGGGGGAAAAAAAATCATATTTAAAACAACGGACTAATAAAACAGTAATTAAAACACTGTTGGACTGCCAATCACCAGGATTTTGGAGCCAAGCCTTTATCCCACGCTGCTTTTCCCCAGAAAAAAGAAACCCCAGTCAGATAGGAGATAGGAACACGCGGCCACACGCTGTGGTGCCGGAGGGCCGACCCTGAGCCCGATGCTGAGACGATAGGAGCCTTTACGCCCCCCCCGCCATCAGGAAAAATGACTCGCCCTGCTCCAGTGGACACAATGAGGCCGCGTCTCCACCCGCTTGAACAAAGTGCGGCAAGGCGCCATCAGACTTTCACCCTTTGAGCTCGACACCTTTAGAATTAAACCCCAATTTACATTCAGACTGAGACTTCGCCACCCCTGTGTGCCTGGAGCCTTCACACTCGCTGGTGCAGATATAGGCTTCTTTCCCCAACGCGACATCTGGCCTCCGTCTGCGTCTCGAGACAGAGGCCGAGGAAGGAAAGCAGCCGGTTGCTGTGATGCACGTGTCACCCGTTGAGTAGGTGCTGCGACAACGTCAGAGTTTCACCACACGATCATCGAGTTTCATTAAGAATTCACAGAAACATGCAATTTATTCACAGTGGTTAAATGTTTGTTGTGCACGTCGTCTCTTTTGGGGTTTGATTGATCACTCCCAAGAATAGCTATGTTGAGATCCATTAATTTCATTACTTAGTTTAACGGTTGGCAGAGCACATTTTGAGTCATTAAATATCATTAAAAATGTATTGACCTTGACTTAATCATCTCTAATACTTTTATTGAGGAATGTTTGATATGATTTCTATTGCCCAGAAATTCAAAATGCAAATAACTCCTTCCCACTACCTTTTTTTTACCTGGGATATTTGCAGCACAGTATTGCATATTGTGTATATATTTAGCATATTACTATTTCCTTTGTAATCATCACCACTATCATCAGTACCAGTACACACCCACCATGCTCTATGTCCAAAAGATGACATTGTGTCTGTGGTGATGTTGTACGATGAATATGTACGAGCAGCCTTGGTTCGCCCCCCCTCCCCCGCCCACGGAGTCACTTTGCATTAATTCTGCTGTGGCTTAATAAAAACAAATAGCAGACCAGTGGGAGCGGCGCGGGCTCTTTGGACCTCAGTGCCAGGATGATGTCACCGTGCCGCGGGCATGACTTTTATACCGAAGTCTCTAATGTGGACGAGAGCGAGGACATCACAGCTGACCGTTAAAACAAGTTCTGGACTTCCTTCTCCATTGGGTTATTTGGTTGGTTGATGCATTTGTGCATCAGCTGATGTGAGGATTTATCAGGAAAGCCGGACATGTATGGTTTGAAAGGTGTGGGCATATGATAAGAAAACAACTTCACCTCAAAATGAATTGTAATATCACAAAACCTGCTTGGACAAATAAGAATTCAATTCAGATTTAAAAGCCACCACAATGTTGCTTCGTCTTCAGGATTATTTTGGAAAACAGACTTCTAGTCATTAACCACATGAGTGTATGTGATTTAAAATATAAAAACAAAATTATTATAGGTCACATGTAATATATATAATATACTAAACTGATTCAAATGTTTTTTATTTACAAGTGAGAGTGCACAGAAAAAGTTTTAGTATTATATTAAGTGTAAGAAAATACAGTGCGATATATAGTCTGTAAACGTATGTATATTTCCTATGTTCTCATTCAAACGGGATTGTCAAATACATTCTGTCATTTATCTTCATTATTAACGTCATTATACAATCACAACATGTTGTGGAGGCATCTTATCCTTTTTTTCTACGATGAAAATCACAACCAATTTAAAAGTCCAAATGTTCCATTTGGAGATCTTCACAGGGTATAAAAGGTGCAACAAAAACAAGAAGAAAAAACATCCTATTTTCTTTTCTTTTTTTTTAAACTGATGTTAGTTCTGTGACAACTGCTTCATCAAAATAAACCGCTCATAGGCCCCAAATCTCGATCCCCGTATCTAATGTGTCACATTCATGTTTTCAACGTCTCTGGGCGAAACCAACTGGTATTGCACACTCAGCCCTTCGCTCACTAAACCACACTCAGAGACTTTTGAGTCAACGAAACAGAGCGCGTCCCACCACTGAGCTGTAGTGGCGGGTGCTGTGAAACTAATCTCACAGCAAATTGCACCGCAGGACCTCCCGCTGCGACGTTGCCTGCTTCTATTCGCGCATCGTGGACCCCCTACACCCCCCCCCCCTCCTAACTCTGCCGTTAGGACAAAAGTATCTTGGCGGCGTACAGCAGCATCCCGCCCAGGCCGGTAGTGGCGGCGATGGCGACGACCCTCACTAAGATGAAGTCCATGGAGTCCTCCAGCTTCGTGTGCAACCTCAGGACCTGCCGGTGCGTGTCCTCGCGGCCGCCCGAGTTCTCCACGACGTGATTGGCCAGGCCGCGCTTCTCGTTTAGCGGCATCTGCGCGGCCACGCGCCGCTCCGCCTGCTCCTGGGTGAGGCCGTCCCTCTGCATCAGGCGCGAGAGCTGGGTGGCAGGGTCACTGAGGAAAAGGAGCGGACGATGGAGGTTATTTGTGGCGCCGGGGGGCGGGGGGGTTGAGAAATGCAAAGGCGGTGAGTCACGCTGACAATTTCAAACGTGAAAACCGCGAGAAAAAAAATCAGTCCCCCAGCGGGTGGAGGGGACACGGGGAGAGTGAACAGTGGTCTCACCAGTAAACCACCACTGTGTGGTTTAGAAACTTAGTGAGGCGTCTGGTCTCAAAGAGAAGGGGAACGTCCAGCACCACGTAGCGGTAACCTGGGGAGACGGTGAAAGAGAACCAATGAGTGTCAACACATTTACACTGACGTTGTGAAAATAACAGATGGTGGGATCTTGAGTCGCTAAAGAACGAATGTAAGTGTGAACTATCTTCTCCTCCTTATTTATTCTAAAGCGATTGAAATGTGTTGAGGAAAACAATCTGCGTGCAGAATCGGTTTGACACTTTTATCTCATTCGCCTTCCCCCGCAACAGCCGAGATGGCGGGACTACTCTTAAATATGTCGCTGCTTGGCTCACACAGAGCAGTTCATGCAGCTTTGTGACAAATACCCTAAAAGTCTAAACACCCATCGCTGCACCACAAAACAGCCCTTGCTCCCTTTCCTTGAATCCCCCCCTTTTTCTGAAGCAAGCCGCGTTCCTCCCTCACCTCTTAGGAAGTACAGCAGGATCTCTTTGAGCATTGTTTTGTGGATCTCCGGGTGGGTGATGGAGTTCAGCAGCTTCCTCTTTTCCTCGTCGGCGAAGATGAGCTGCCCCAATTTCTGCCTGTCGATCTCTCCGTTCTCGAGTAGGATCTCTGGCCCAAAGTGGTAGACGATGCGGGTATAGGCCGGAGTGTGCGGCTCCACAACTGTCATCGGGCAACAACATTTTGGTCACTTTAATGAAAATGCAAAAAATGAATGTGTCAAATAAAATGAAAAGTTTTTTTTTGAATGACTGAGTTGTGGTCAATAACGCAGTATTGTAGCACGAAAACAGAACAAGTGTCACATATGCCAGAGATATATCTGGAGATGATAGAGACCTAATTTGTAACAGACTCAATCACATCTTGAGCATAATGCCTTATATTTTCTCCTACACTTTTCACCTAGTTCTGTGACCTTTAGGTCTTCATTCAAATCACCATCATCCCTGCAGTCAACAGCCGTCATGATTCATACACTCTCTTGCAGCATTTGTCTTAATGAACCTCCTACAGGCCCAGCCTCTTTTTGTCCCTTCAGCATAATAAAAAAACAAAAACATTATTAAAGTCAGTGATGTGATCCATGCGGGTGAATCCCCAATTCCATGTGTGTGTTTATTTGAGGGTTCAGCTGGATCGACGGTCCTGCCTGGCAAATTTAACAGAATTTGTATTAACGTCTTGCAAAAGGCAGACATCCACCTACCTTTCCTGGCCACGACATCTGCATCGATAATGGGGCACCCGAGCTCCCGCAGCATCGAAGACACTGCGCTCTTGCCTGAGGCGATGCCTCCCGTCAGCCCCACCAGGAACATCTTCACTGAAAGACACAGAGAAACCAACCCCAGCAGTACAGTAGAAGTACTGTTACGGATTCCTGTTCATGGGACAGACATTCAGAAAACAAATGAATAATTCTGGCATATAAATAATAAATACATGTAGTTTTGTAGACAAGAGCCATAACAAAATGGAAATAAAATATATTTGTATAAGGGCATAAAGAATCCAGCATATTATGGGTGTGATTTATTTTCAGAAATTGTATTTTACAATCAAATTAAAATAAAATATTTCCAGGTTAAAAAAGCGTTCATGAGGATTGACAACACGCCCCCTTACTGTGAAGGTGTTGAGCTACACGCAGCATGTCCTGTGCCTGGTTTGACACCTTTTAAATAATTCTTAATGAAACACCGAAATAAACCCTGCTGAGATTGGCACCATCAACTAACATTAAACACCGGAGAGAACACCTGCTGGTTTCCAAGCGGATTTTAAGTTATTTTATTAAAGTTAACAAATGCTCCCATTTTGTATTTTTGCTTTCAATTTACCTCGCGTTCGTGTTATTCTCCTAAATGGGCAGTCAGGTGCGGAGCCGCAGCGGGGGGCCGGTTGGAGTGGACGAGCAGGCTTGCTAACAAGCTAACGTTAGCATTAACTCTTGTTCAGGTCAGTCATTATAAACACGCGATAAAACCTCAGTTTCAGCAATTTACGATCCGCCCTATCAAGTGCGCGATTCGACAAAAAAGGTTGGAGACGGTCAGGTTGATATATATTGCTGTCTGTAACTACGACTTTTACACAACTGATTGCTAATGACCTAGCTTCTTAGCTTGGCGAGTGTCACCTTAAAGATCTTCCGACATTTCTTACGTTAGTTCCGCCTTGCTCATCCACTTTCCATTGACGGCTTGAGAGACAACGACAAAAACTTTCTCCAAAACGTGTTTATTTCACAGCAAAACAGAGATTTGCATGGCTGAAAATATAAACCGTTCTATTTGAGATAAAAAGATAAATCCTTTGCTTTGTCTAAAAAAAAAAGCGTTAAAAAAAATGCTTTTGCATCAACAAAAATGACTGAACATTTTTGCCAATATCATTCTCCTGTGAGCAAAGGTTCCGCTTGTTGATGTGTACTTTTATTCGCCAGCGGCATCTCAGACGGCGCAGGCAGACCGGGGGAACTGTGTGAATGTTTTGACCGTTTCCCTCGGAGGACCATTTCGCCTCCGCTCTCCCCTTCCTCCCGCTCCAGCCTGCCTCTTTTGACAAAATGGTTTATTCTGGACTCCAGGCTCTCGCAGCACGGACGCTCCAGCAGGGGCCGGTAGTTTCTCTGCCTGCTGCCTTCTATAAGCGAGCAATGATTAGAGGACACGCCACCTGTGGACGTAAACAAGTGAAAGAAATGTACATCCAGTTGACGTTTTGATGTGTATGACCAGGTCCAACAAAAGTATTCAACAGACAGATCAGAATGTGATCTGTTAACAGGGAAAATATCTAATGCGTCTACATGGTCTATTGTGGATGTTGTTCTGGCCTGATGTTAGATTTTATTATCCCGGTCCATGAAATTTCCCAGACTATAAAGTGTTAAAGTTTGTTTTGTTTATTTCACCTCTGGCCTCCAAACCCTGGATCATCCCATGGAGGACGTGCGTCCTGACTGCGCTCTGAGTCCAGTGTTGCTGTAGTGTGGACAGGACGTGGGTCACCTCTTCGGTCTCCTGTTTCCAGCTCAGGCCTTCAAAGTGGCAGTCGTGCAGCACCAGGGGGTAGTCTACTGCCATGCTAGTGACAGAACAGGAGATCCAATTGTATGTTACACTGTTTCACTGCATGTTAGAGACCATTATCATTTAAGCTTGGACAGGAGTTTAATTTTTTGGATGTGGAAAACGACAATTTCTATATTCATACCTGTATTGGGGCTTCCTGGGGTTGCTCTTAACATCCAGGAGCTGATTAATTATCTCTGGTGCTTCCAGTTTCTGCCCTATCAGGAGAAGCAGTGCCATCATGCATCGTACCTGCAGCACAACACAGCAGGAAACTCGCCGCAGTAAGAGACTACAAACGTCATTAACCATGAATGTATATGGAGCAGCTTTGAGTTAAGTTATTGAGTTTCTCTTCTTTATACCTGGTGGTAAAGGAAGCCAAGTCCTTTGATCTCAAACATGAAGAGGTCATACTGGTCCACGCCGGAGATGAGCTGAGGTCGCACCGGCTTGACTGATGCTGACAAGATGGTCCTCTCAAACTGCAGGACTCCGTTGCCCACATCCATTTTGCACAGGTTGCGGAAGTCATAAGTACCTTCGTATCTGTTGGGTGTTAAATGGCCTTAAAAATCAGAACGGCAACTCTGATCGGGGTTCAGCAACTCGTGCCTTCACCCACCTTTTGGCAGCATCTGCCATCAAGGTTACGTCCAGCGAGCCGCGGGGAAAGTAGTAGCGGTACGTGCGCGACTGACAGTCAAAGCGTGCGCTGAATCCCTCTGCTGCCGGTGCCCAATCCAAGACCCTGATGTCCTGGGGCAGGACTCTGTTCAGCATCTTCACGTACGGAAGCTCGGAGCCATTGGCTTTATTCTTGGCACCAGCAACAACATGTTCGGGGACTGTGACGCCCAATCCTCCACAAAACTGTGTGGAGCGCAAATCAATGGTTATGACCTGCGGGAAAAAACAGTGTTAATGTACAAAAGGGCCCTTTGTTATTTGTGTTCACGTTGATGCATAACGGTGCAGTTCCTGATTGCGGATGCAAGCGATTAAATCTCTCTCGGGGGCCTCACCTGGGAAAAAGCACTGACTCCTTTATCAGTGCGACCACACCGGTGGTAGTTGGAGGTCTGTCGTTCCTGAATCAAGCGCGTCTTTAGCAGCGCTTCGAAGAGTCTGGCCTCCACAGTGTTGTCCGTGTTCTCCTGAACCGCAAACCCCTGGTAGGACCATCCCAGGTAGGCCAGCCGCAGGGCAACGTGGCGACGAGGGTTGGCAGAGAAGTCGAAAGCACGCGCTTTGCTTGCTTTGTTGCCCTTTTTGCTGCTGATGCTGCTGGTGGTGGTGTTGGAATTCAATTTGCAGTGTGTGTCTTCGTTTGGGGATGTATTGGACATCAGCTCCACGTCATCTCCAGCTTCACTTCTCTCCTGCAGCTGGGACTTGAGTTTCTCCAGGTCTGCCTCGAGCTCCTTTATTCGCTTTATTAAAGCCTCTGACATGCTGGTAACCACAAGCACACAGAGAGGATGACTACAATGCTAGTGAGGTCCCCTGTCAAAAAAAACTAAAAAGCCCACTTGGCAAATCGTTAAATGATAACTGTTTACTTAATTGACTCTCATTTTACTAAAACCGATTCAAGAACTCTTATTTCAAAGATGGCTAAGATGTTAACATAATATGCAGCCCAGTTGCTATCGCTAGCTGGAGCCCTGGACTAGCCACATGCTACATGCACAGTCTGTTAACTTGGGGTGTTATGTAGCAACTATTAAGACTAGTGCTGGTCGTAAATAATATTACAATAAATCCGTTCCTTTACCTTTTGTTTTTTGTTTCAATATCGATGATAGAGGTGTATTTCTTTCCTGTTTTTCTAGGCTGATGGAGCACACGTGACTTTACGTGGTTTTCTAGAGTCGGACTAGTTTCAAAACCGGACGCGTTATTCACAGGGGGCTGCTGGGAAATGTAGTTTATGACTTAAACTATTAGCTCAAAGAAGACTCTTAATACCGAGCACATTTTCTCATTAGGTCCTTCTGTATTCTCTTGTAAAATGTAGTTTGAGCTCTTCTCCCTTCTTCAGATCTGACAAAAATACTGTTTGTATGAACTGCTCAAAACTCAACATGGTGTCCACGAAATCTTGCTCCCTGTGGTTAATATTCGGTCTCTTTTTATTCCTGTATATCACTGCGTAACACTGTAGACATGTATACTGAGTGTAGAGTTTACTAATTTCATTTTCTGGTCAAATAGTGGTTAAACATGCACATTGTAACACTCAACCAGAATGTATTACACATTTATTGAAAATATTCCCAGTAGCATGACATTTTAATATGAGAGTATAATGACATGCCAATAAAGATTATTTCCATATAAAATATTTCCATTTGTCACTGAAAAATGCAAAGCAAACACAAAGCAATAATTATCTGTCAGTTTTTTTCAAACACATCAGTGACATGATCACATGAACTACATTTTTCTGTCAAATTTAAGAAAGAATAGACTGGAAAAGCAGATGAAAAGGTAAAATGTGTCAATGATGCAAGAAGTTAGCTGTGCTTTTTCCCGACGAGGCTTCAGCTCATGTTTTCGTAGCTTTTTTGCTTCATGTTCATTCTGAAGCACACCCCCACGAGTACTCCGAAAACCTGTAACGGGTAAAAAGGTTAGAAGTCACTAGCGGCAAATGAACTCACAGACAGGTCAGAGAGGTTCTATTCTTTCTCGGTGAAATCAAATTAATTCTGGACTCCACCACCTGGGGCCAACAGAATGAGATAGGCTGCATTATTATGCACGCCATTACTTTTTTAAATGTCTGCATTACCATTGCTTACTTGCATACTTTATCGTGGAAATTCGTTTCAAAACTGCATATAGATTATTTTGTATAATCATTACTACATCTTACAGGGATGTTTTTTGGTCCTTTTTGGTGTATATATAAAGTTATACACCTAAAGGTGTGTCCAAACGTTTGACTGGTATTGTATCTGCTGTATTTAATTACCTCTGAGATTCCAAGGACAACGCAGACAATGGCAACCCACAGCAGGTTTTTCATCATAAAGACGGCGATGTTCTTGACACAACCCTGAGGAGGAAGAGGAGATGAAATTCTCCACTTGTTCACAGAATAGTTACAAAATGGCAGAGAAATTAGATTTTCCCGTCAGACCTTTGAGTGTATGTTCGTCATGTTCTGTCCGCAGTGCTCAGTCTTCACCACGCAGCAAGAATCTGGCACGGCCTCGTGGTTCTCCCAGCCAACGGTGGTGGACCAGTCGCCGGGGCCGAATGTGCCGCAGCACTTGAACTGTAACATTAGGACACACCACGAGGCCGCTGCTAGTGTTTTTGGACTTTGGTCTTTACGCCGTGCAGAGAGATGGGAATTCTAATTATTATTTATTCACACGTTTTGTGGTATTTTTCAATATCTCAGAAAATGTACTATTACCAGAATACCTTTGCTTTAGTAAGGTGCAAAATACGAGACTGGACGGCTCATAGCTAACAATGCTAACAACGCTAACTGGAAAAATTCTTAATTAATGGAGGCTTTGAGTGTGCATGTCCCAAGGTAGATGTTACCTCTCTTAAAGTCTTTCAATGCGAACACAAAACATGAATCTCTGCGGGTCACCTTTTCCTGAATTTCTTCAAGGGCGCATCTCTTCTCCGGGGTGAAGTCATGCATCACATTCAGCGTTTTGCCGTTGATAGAATCCTTCAGCTTCAGAAGGACGGTCTACAGGAATAACGATTAGAAGGAATGTTTTACGCTTGGAAACAGAGTTTACTTATTGCAGCCTCCTCGTGTATGCTCTCAGAAGCAATGCAATGTTTCGACCTCCACCTCAGGATTTAAGCGCCTCACCCTTTTGCCGACCAAGTAAAAGACGGCCCCTGTGAGTACCTCCAAAATGATAACGATGATCAGGATGCAGACAAACTAATGCATAGAGAAACAGAATTAATCTACGACTGCAAATAATAACATCCACTTTCAATAAAACCAGTTGGACAATTGTGGAGCATTACGTTACGTACACAAGACACCATAGTCTTAACGTTGAAGAATGCCCCTAAATGACCGAGCAGGGAGACGAGGGTTATAGCAACACCCACTGCAATGAGGACAATGGTGATTTTAGAAAGGCTTTGCATCGCGAAAGTGCCCAACAGCAAGTAGGTTGAGTGCTCCTTCACTCCGATAATGATGAGAGCGACCCCAGAGACCTGAAAAAAGAAATGGACACAAGTAAACCATTGCAAAAAAAAGATTTAGTTAAAACTAATGTTGTAGAACCACAGAATAATGGAACTATATTGTTATCTTCATTTTTTCCTTATTTATATTCACCATCATCATCATTATCATCACCAATTATTAATCAACTGTTCCACTTTCACTTCCACATTCATACATTGAGAGAATTATCCACATCACTTACCAAGAAAAGAAAATTGAAGAAAATGAAGCAACATTTGTAGCTGCAAAAAGAGCACATTGTTAGCACTCGTTAAGGGTATACACGCTTCTACTGTGATAAGAAATAAATGTAACTTAATTGGAAGAGGACAAAGACGAAGCAGCAGATGTTGCTCAGTCTAAGAGGGAGAGATGCAGACTGAGCACCTGCGTGTAATTCGGTAGCGGGTGTCATATGCAAATGAAAAAGGTAACTGGATAAAATCTCCACTGATATGGAAACAAAGTCCCTGTTACACTCGTTGAATAGGAGCTTTTATGAAGTGGCAAACTCAATACCAGGTTATAGTCTCTTTATTCTTTACGAATGGAACATAAAGGTTTGCCCGAATAAACTTGAATTTAGAGGAGGAGAGTGTACTTAATTTAAGGTTAATATGAATCCCTATCGCTGTTACTACATTTGATTGCGCCGTTAAAAACTCCTAATCAGCTCTTCCATGAAATCCCAAATGAAAAACCTTTGACGAACATACAGGAAAATATCAAGAGAAGAAAACAAATCTCCCCTCTTTTTCTTTCTGTCGCAGTTCAAAGCGTCTGAGCACTTGGAGACATCCGCTGGAACTTCCGCTTCAGGGGGGGGTCGCTTCCTCCATCCTTTTTGAGGGCTGAGCTCTTCCCCGGAGCCTCTCCACCAGGGCCGCGAGCAGGGGCAGGAAGCCCAGCCCCGACGCCACATGCCGGGAAAGGACGGAGGCCTCTGGCTGCTGACCAAGGCGATCTTACTCGGGCCGGGCAGCTTGTGACACGCCGCCAGTGTCCTCCATTCTCCACGTCTCTTTGCATCCACTCATGTCTTTGTTTCCCTTTCGTCCGTCTCGCCGGAGTGTCTTTATCCTCCTTTCTTTATTTGTACTTTGTCAGAGCTGGAGCTCAGAAATTCGGCTCGGCCCTCTGTGCTCGTGCAGCACTGATTCCCAGTAGGCCCTTTGAATGCATTCGAGGGAAAGATCGGGACAAGGCAGGAGGCAATGCAGTGCAGTTTAGGATGAGCTCTCATAAATGCAATTCATTTTGTTATTCTTAGAGGTCTAGTGAGCACTGCTGTGGACTTCACCGGGGTTTTTATCTGAGTGTCTTCTGTTCGCACAACCACGGCAGGGGCATTTGGGTTGCCCCCCCTTCCCTTTGATGGAGAAATGCAGTATGGCATGCGTTTCGAGGGGTTTGTGGGAACAGGATGAAATAGTGCCGCGTGTTGTGAAGTGCATCATGGGAAAGGGAAATGATTAACATAGTATAGGAAGAGAACATTGTTCTTTAGCTTTTCCTGTTTTGAATTCCACAACACTTGGTAGAATCCTTGTATGATTTCCGTCTGATAAGGATAACTATTAAGAACAGAGGTTAGGTTTCTGGGAAATGTAATCAGTTCATTGCCAAATAATGACCTTCTACAGTCAAAGATCTGAATAAAGTAACAAAAACAAATTAAATTTGCATTTGTTTAACTCGATTTAATAGTCTGTGGATCTTTCCACCTTATATGGCCATATGGTTCAAAGGAATGTGCCAAAGTTGAGAGTCCCTGCACTCAGCGGGGGCAGCCTCGTTCTCCAGGGTGATGTCATGTATTTTCGAGCTCTTTCATTCATCATCTCCAGACATTGCAGATCTGACTGGTTGTTTAGTTTGCTTGGATGCTGCTTTTTTGCTTCCTTCATTGCCCAAGTGCAGAATTTGCATTTTATAACTGGATTATCAGACTCTAAAAGGAACACCATGGTCAAACCGCTGCGCTCCCCTCACACCGGCCTTGTTTACTGCTCGAGCCACTTGTGTGTAAACTGCTGCTTCCAAGTGGACAGGGCGAGTCCGTCAGGCCAGTAAACAGCTCGGCTCCATATCTGGTACATCCTTCCGCATGCTCTCGGGGGGGCCGGGGGACTTGTTCGTGGTCTGAAGGGAATGATGACTTACACATTCCTGTCCTGACCACTATTGAGGGAAATGTGTCCATCTGAAACCACACATGGCAACACGTTTGGTTGCGGGTGCATTTTAGAGAACTATATTTTGCGCTTTTATTTACCTAATTATTTAATAAATTGTCTATACAAATGTAATTGACAAATTTGAATGGCTCATAGGAAAATGTAATTGACTGAATAACTTATTGATTCAGCGTATTGAGCTTTGAATGAACTCTTATCATATGAGTGATAGTTCCACCAACAAAACTAGTAGTTTGAGTATACCTGTATAGTAACTGCATAGTGACAGAGAAAACACCTGTAAACTATCCTCACTTGCTTTGAATGTTGATAAGAGGAAACCAGTCTGTAGTCAACGAACATGTAACAAAAGATAAACGAGAGCACACCTCGGCGAACACACCCAGCCAGCCCCCATATCTATTCCCATCTAAATAGAACTAATAGTGTCACATGGTCCAGCTTCCCTTCAAAGAAGCTCAAGTCCCTCCTGTGATTTTTTGCCCCATGTTGTGTGTCGCACACACACCGCGGCTGATGATCACACGCAGAAAGCTGCTCTACAGGCTCCTCTTGATTCCTGTGGTGGCTCCTGGCAGTGTTGCTCAACCTGCCCAGTGTTTGAATGGAAAGTGTGTTTGCAGCGGGGTAAAATGTAAAAGCCAACGGCACGCGCAAAGTGCGTCCTGAGAGGAGGGGCCTTTTTTTTTTTCTTCACGAGGAGAGCCAGCAGGTAAAAGATTCTTTTTATATGTCTCTGGCGTTTCTTTTATCCACCTCGGTGCCCTCTGTTTCTCTTCAGCTGGACTGTTTTGTTTCTCCGGCACGTTTCCTGACTCTCCCCTCGCTTGTTTTCTATGGAATGTGTCTCTCTCTCTCTCTCTCTCATTCCCTGGGTTCTCTCATGTGCACTGGGCCAGTGGTGGCCTGGACATGTGTTTTTTTAATTGGCGTTCCGACAAAAAACACACACACAAAAAAAGAGCCTGTTCCTGGGAAACGAGGGGTGGGGGGACTGAGTGTGGGTCGTGATTTCAGAGGCTCCTCCTGTCAACGCTGAATACATGAGCCTTACAGTCCGAGCGCACCGCAGAGGAGAAGAGGCCTGACTGATGAGTGGCGACTCCGTTTCTACTCAGTGATGGATCCAGAGGGCGAGGGGAAGCCAAAGACCTTCGTGTCTACTTTTCGTTTGGCCCTCAAGCCTCAAGCCAGAAGTGTCTGCGTGGAGAAGCAAAGAGAAGATGGACCGCAGGCGGCCAATGGGACGTTCATGGGAAACAATAAACTGGGAGTCACATCAGCAACAGGTAAAGGCCAGGAGGACAGGTGAACGTTTCCCACATTTGCACCTCGTGCCGAGCCTCAGGCCCCTTGCAGCCCTGATGTTTCCTCTCATGCTTTTAACTCGAGTCCTGGAACCAGCAATGCTTCACAGCAAAATGGACAGACTCAAATTAACACTATTGGAGTTCATTTTAACACTTTTAATTTCCCCATGGGGTGCACACTCCACAATGTCAATGTAACACTTTGTAAACTGTCATTTTAACACTGTTATAGAGTAAATAAACTCTTATATAGTATTTAATTTAACAATACTCAAGAGTTAGTTTCTCAACACCAGTGGGGAGTAAGTAATATTGACTCTGTGAGATTCAATTTGAACTCTAAGCTAGTGTTTATATTGTCCCAATCTTGTCAGTGTTAAATCAACACTCAACGAAGTGTCAACAATTTAACTCGGAATCAGTGTAAAAATAAATTAACTTTTGGTGATCACACACGTATGTTATGGTTGGCCCCAATATTAGCGGGGCAGCGGTACTACATGTCACATGTCCGTTATTGCCAAATGTCTTCTTATTTCTAGTTATTGTCGTCAGAAATATCTTAAGAGGCATCCGTGGGAGTGACATACAAACTGCGACTCCTCCTCTCTCGAGTAACTGTTTCACTTGAACACGATGCTGCTCTGCCTCAGGGGGGGGGGGCAGGGGAACACACATATTGGCCTCTACCAGACGGGGCATTTGAAGTTGTGTCTATGGTTGGTTCGGTTTCACCATGTCTGGAGGACTTTTGTGCTCGGCCCGTTCCTTCCTAACCTCTGACCTCTGCCCAGGCTCCCGGCCAAAAGACGGCCAGGCGGCCCTCGCGGCGCCTCACTTCAGCGAAGCCCTCGGGGAGTGTTCGGTCGGCGAAGGAAGGGATGCTTCTTTTCAAGGGGTCATCGCGGGAAGTCGACCTCTGAGCGTTTCCTGGCTACACGATGGTAAGCGCGTGGTTACCCAACCAGATGTCGCCCTCCTCTCCATCAAAAGGTCCTGCGTGCGGAAGGCTGTTTAATCATCATCATCATCCTATTTGCCCCTTCCTCTTTCGTAGGAAAGAGGATGGGCTCGAGAAATACTTCCTTCCAAAATGGCGTCGCCACTCTGACTCTGACTCAGTGCTCACGTGGCGATGTTGGGACGTACACCTGCGAGGCCGAGAATACGGCTGGGAAAGCGTCGAGCAGCGGCGTGTTACATGTCACGGGTAAAACCTCCTCACACACGCATAGAATGCCCTTGAAGGAACGGTATTTACTTGATCTGCGTACAGTAAACACGTTTCTTCTTGGTTTGTGATACCAGAAACAAAGGAACTCCTTGGAACGAGCAGCCGTGACCGGCACAGCGACGCCACATGCCAGGTCGGGTCACCCGAAAACATTGAATTATCTTCAGCTTCTGAAGAGAGACGCCAGCACAGAGAGGGAGAAGACCAAGGTACATAATGGATTACAAGGTCATTTTAAAGAATGTCAGTAAATGTTTGTAAATGTACATAAATGGATCCTGCCTTTTTCATTCGAGAGTTGTGCCTTGGCAGTCTGTTGAGTTCACTCACTGCCCTTGCAACCAAACATGACTGCTCACATGTGATTGGTCGGATGCTTCTTAAACCTGCCTATAGTGGCACACACACACACCTATTAATCCACCTTCTTCTTCAGTTCCTGCAGCACACCTGCAAGCAAAAGTCTCCTCTCGTGCAGGTGGGTCGAGAGCAGCATGTACGCCTGCCATTTACAACACGCCATGCCGCCGCTGCCGCCGCCGCCGTTAAATAAAACAGTTGTGCTTCCCACCAGGACCTCCTGTGGAGTTTGTAGACCCCCCAGAGCTGGTGCGGGTTCGAGTCGGGGAGCAGGTCCGACTCTGCTGCACGTTCAGGAGCAGCTGCGTCCCTGTGGCCTGCTGCTGGATTTACAAAAAGAACAAGGTGACGCCAGTCCTCCCCGTGAGAATCTGATGCGCCGTGCAACAGATTCTCACTTTGATATTTCCCTTTCGCCCGCTCTCCAGGTGGTGGCCCCGGGGCCGAGGATCTCCGTCCGCAGCAGTGAGACGCAGAGCGTCGTAGAGATCTCTGGGGCCTGCCCGGAGGACACCGGCTCGTACACCGTCATAGTGCGAAGCGCGCACGGCTCGGCCCAGCACACCATCCCGCTCAGCGTCATCGGTGAGGCTCGCTTTTGGTCCGCCGTTGGTTGTTTAGCAATCAGAGTTCTCTTTTCCTGGCGCGGGACGTGAATGCGGGCCCCAAACGATGCGAGTTAGTTCTTGAATTGACCCCTCAGACCGGCCCGCCCCACCTGCCTCCCAGCCCGTTATTTCCCAGCTGTGCACCGAGTCGCTGGTCCTCTCTTGGACGGGTCCCAGCTACGACGGAGGCACGGCCGTGCTGGGCTACAAGGTGGAGGTCCGAGAGGAGCGGGACGAGCCCGAGAGCTGGACCGTGGTGACGAGCCTTTGCAAAAACACGTCCTACCACGTGCGCTCGGGCCTGGGGCCTCTGGGCAGGTACCGCTTCCGCGTCCGGGCCTACAACGCCGCAGGGGTCAGCGAACCAAGCCAGGAGTCACAGTGGGTTAAGATGGCGACTAAAAGTAAGGGATGTTTGGGAGGGAAAGAAATGTTTGAAAGAAGATGTGGTTTTGTTACATGAGCGCATTTTGTGTTAGAAGAAGAAAAGAAGAAGAAGACGGAAGAGCCCGAGTTGTACGTCACAGTGACCATTGACACCAAAAACAAGGTCAAAGACTTCTACAATGTGCATGAGAAGCTGGGAGTGTAAGCATGGACTCTTAGTATTTCAAACAAACTTTTAACAATTTTACTGTACAGAATTAAGATTCTCATTTTATTATTTTTGAATTGGTTTGTTTTTGGCTTTTGACCTTTCCAGCGGGAAGTTTGGCCAGGTGTTCCGGATGACCCACAAAGACACGGGTCACGTGGTCGCAGGGAAGTTCTACCGAGCCCGAACCTCCAAGGAGCGAACCGCTGCTCGCAAAGAGATGGCGGTGATGAACCGCCTTCACCACCCGAAACTGGTCCAGTGCCTGGCTGCCTTTGACACGCGCGCCGAGGTGGTCATGGTCTTGGAGTAGTAAGTAACGGAGGAGCGGAAAGGTTAGATTAGTTGCTGCAGCGTTATTTAGTGGATAAATGATGCAATGAACCATGTGGAGAAACGACAGATTTGCCGGATTCTACATGACTTTGCATTTGTCTGCATTAAGAAGAGACTGACCGCAGCAATAAGGAGTCTGAGTGGCGTTTTCCTCTGCCCAGTATCGCAGGCGGGGAACTCTTTGAGCGCATCGTGGCCGACAACTTTGAGCACACGGAGCCCACTAGCGCCCGCTACATGCAGCAGATCCTGGAGGGCATGCAGTACATTCACAAGCAGAACATCGTCCACCTGGACCTCAAACCGGAGAACATCGTCTGTGTGGACCACACCGGTACTCGGATCAAGATCATCGACTTTGGCTTGGCCAGTGAACTGGGTGAGTCTTAACATATTTTCAATTTTTGTGATTTTTTTTTTTCTAACCCCTCAATGCAAGTGTCCTGAAAAGGTCAACACATGAATTAATGCAGAAAAATGACCAAAGATAACATTGAGGTTTTTTTTTCCAAATTTCCTACATGGCATGCTATGCACGGAGTCTTTAAATACACAAAGCCGATCTGGGAAGGTAATTTGGTAACGCTCTATTAACTTCCTCTCTAGACTTGACTCGCCTATTTAGAGATAACCGCAGGCATGAGCGCAAACTCAAAACATTCAGGGTGACATTTTCAATTGATTTGCCTTTTCTGCAATTTTTGTTTTTGTTCTTTTTAGAGGAAGGAAAACCTTTACTGGTGATGCACGGCACGCCAGAGTTTGTGGCCCCCGAAGTGATCAACTATGAGCCTGTGGGCCTGGAGACTGACTTGTGGAGCATTGGAGTCATCTGCTTCATTCTGTAAGTCGAAAAATTGGCCGAAAGTGGTTTTTAAGGCAGCCAAAGTTTACACAAACGCAACTGTGGATACTTTGTGGTGATAATGCTGGCAGGCCTTTCATAAAGTGTGAGACAAACAAAAGAGAACTTGAATTCACACACATGGTGTTTCTGGCGCCATCTTCTGGTGGTGGTGGTCTATTACTACAGTCTCTCCACAGCAAGATTGGAATTACAATTCTTAAAGTGGGCATTCATTTGAGAGAATAACAAAAAACAGACGGTTAATACATGCCAGGTCTTAAAAAGAACTAATTAATGGGTACAAATATGAGAGAATATATTTTAATTGTTGAATTGTTCTGTGATTTTAGGCTCAGCGGAGAATCTCCCTTCCAGGGGAACAACGATAATGAGACTTTAGCTCTTGTGACTACCGCCCAATTTGAGTTTGACGAGGAGAGTTTTGAGGACATCTCTGATGCCGCTAAAGACTTTATCGGAAACCTCCTGAAGAAAGACCGCAGGTTGGTCGGTTTTTCCCCTTCCATGTTTTAATGATTACAACCTAAATATGATAAAATTGCTCACAAACTGCTTGGATTCAAACACAATGAGAGTGTAACGTATGAAAAGCAGCTGGGGGAAAAAAGTGACCGCCTTTTGCTTCTCCGTGTAGATGCAGGTTGTCGTGTGCCGAGGCCCTCGCCCACCCCTGGATGGTCTCGTTCACACCAATGAACCGCAGACCCACCAAGTCCCTCAATAAGGGGAAGATGAAACACTTTCTGGCCAGACGCAAGTGGAAGGTAATGCATGAAAAAGTGACCGCACTGATGCATGAAACATTTTCTTATCAATGCCTCCCTGGGATGAACTTTCAATCCTTTGTCCCATTTAGACCTCGAGCTTGGTTAGTGTAGTTTTTCATCCAGTGCTTGGTCCTTTTTTTTCATTCTTTTTTTTTTTAAACTTCCAGAAAACTGGTAAGGCTGTTTTGGCCCTACAGCGGATGGCTAATCTCTCAAACAGGCCAGACTCTCCTTGCGGCTCCACAGAGGGTAAGACCGATAAAAAGACACACACACACACGCACACACACACACTGCCCTCTAATGTCCCGGGGCTACATGCATATGGCAGATGACTCCCAGTTTTCCGATTTGTCACTTCACGTTTACCCTTTTGTGATCTGTAAAGCCTAGTTTCTGGTTTTTCTTCATCATCATCATCGTCCCCTCTCATCCAGAGCCATGCTGGAGCCAAGAGGCAGAGCAGGCCATCCAGTCTCTGGATAAGCAGCTTCAGAGGGAACCTCGCTTCCAGCAGGTCCTGAAGGACACCACCCTGCCCAGAGGAGCAACGGCACGGCTTACGTGCCTCGTCAACGGTACAGAGGGACACAACTGTAGTGTCCTTCATTTAAATGAAGGAACATGTGGTCTGAACAGCTGTGCTTGTAGAAATGGACTTTTCACTAAATCCTCAAACTATTCCCTTGAACTCAAAGTCATCCAAAACATTTTAAATAGACTTCGGGATTACTAAACCTTGAGATTACCTGTTCATTTATTTTGCTTCTGTTTTCTGAAATACTTTATTTTTTTTCATCTCAATCCAAGGTTACCCGCGGCCGGAGACAAAGTGGCTTCAGAATGAGAAGCCGGTGTCCGGGTCGTGCAGAGCGAGAGTGGAGCAGCACGAAGATGGGCTCTGCTCTCTGGTTCTGGCCGAGCTGCGGCCTTCCGACTCGGGGGTTTACGTGTGCAGGGCCAGCAACCCGCTGGGGGAAGCCATGTGCTCGGCCAAACTGACAGTGGAGATGTGATATTTTCCTTAATTCGTAAAGGAGACCTGTGTTGGGTTTGGTCCGTTGTTCGCTCACACATAAAAAGGTGATTTATAATAATTTCAAGTCAAAAGGGCCACTGCCTCACGAGGGGTTGGATAAAATGGGTTTGGACACCTGGGAATCCATTTGGGTCTTTCCAGCGTTCAGTTACTCGTGTGACACTTTTTTTTTTTTTTTCTTCCCATCAATGTGTAGTTGGCATGTTAAACAACAATGTTGCATAGAAACAAGGTGATATAATGACACTGTTCACTTAAAGTCACATGTGTTTTTGTACAGTTAAATGTTTTACACCATTAAAGGCTGAATTACATATTTTATATTTTAATCCCTAACCTGTATGAAATAGTTTGGATTTTTGTAAAAACAATAAAATACATTTTATGGTGTAAAATCAGTTCCCTTTGAGGTCCACTAAATTTCTAGAAGTTGTGCACGAGGAGTATATTATCAGCATTCATTTGACTATCCTTGCAATAGGAAGGACCGGATAAATTATTTTACTGTTTTATGATCAGCTTCAGAAGTCTAATTTGTTTTTAACTTTTCCAGATATTCTCATAAATAAAGCTTTTTCTTGGAGCTTAATTCAAGATTTGAACAGATTATATTTACTAAAGTCAGAAAAAAGAAATTTCACTTCAGCTTAATACATTTTTATTAAGTGTACAGTTTTGCTGGCAAATCTTTTTCAGCACAGTGCATTTCCATGTGACAACTTACAGAATATTCCATTTATTCACATAAATATAATGTAGGATGTTTAGTAATTTACAATTTCTCATAAAATAATTACACTGAATTTGTTCAAATATTCTCCAACCCAAAACTGTAAATAGTGACAACTAGTACAGTTAAGGTACCTTACTTGCTCTTAAAATGTAATTTGTTTATGGTACATTCATGTTAATTCTACTAGAACACAAGAGAACAATCTACCAGATTGAAATGTTCTAGTTAATTAATGCTGGGCTTATTTAAACAGCTATTAAAAAAGGAATGCCATTCATAGAAAACACTCTTTACGATTATAATTTGGCTACATTTAATCCCAAAACATTAATTTGAGCTTTCAAATACCAAAATCAAATTAGTTAGCGATAGATTAGGATATTTCAATCCATTTGTTAAAAGTAGTTTAAAAACCTGTGGAAACTCATTCAGGCACCGAGTCTTTGTAAACGAAGCGAGAGCCCTCGTTGGGCTGCACTGGCACAAAGTTCTCCTACTGCGGATCGGTCACTAGTGTGCACGTATTCCTGCTTCATGTTCTCTGTGCACGGCTCACTGCTGAGACGACGTGGACACGTGTCCCTCTGGTCTCGGCTGGATCCTCTTTTGAAGGAGATTCCAAGCTTTCAGAACCTTGAAAATAAAAGACAGCGGGGGGAAATTGTTAATGGAGTGAAATCATTTTTACCCTACGATGACCTGTTGTCATGTCGTGCAGACGTGTGGCCCCTCTACTAAAGGCCTGCCGAGTCTCTGACCTGCTTCCGAGTGACCTCCGGCTCCCACAGCGTGCTGAGCACTACGTTGGCGTGCGCCACTTGTTCGCCGTTGGACCACTGGCTCTGCAAACGGCGCAGGGCCTCTTCTGTGCTCAAACCGTCTCGCTCCGATATCCTTACCACCGCCTGACAGGGAGGGGGGGCAGGAGGTGGGTTTCCGATTACAAGTCGAGCGTTTATTGTGTTATGGCCAGTGTGTGTGTGTGAAGCGTCCCATTGTTGCCTTCGAGGTCTGCGTGCACAAGCCTATTACCTCCTCCTCAGGGATGACCGTGACCCAGACCTCGTGCACCATGGGCGTCCAGCCGGCCTCCTGGAGAACGGCCGCATCCAACACACACACCTGCTCGCCTGCAAAAAGATCACACGGTGCGTGTGAGAGACACAGTGGTCAGTGGGTCAAAGGACCCACTAAAGTACTGACATTTTTACAGTCAAGACGATCGTAGAATACCTTCCTCTCGGGCTCTGCTGATTCTTTTCTCCACCAGAAGTGCAATCTCAGGCCACACGATGTCTGTTAGGGCTTTTAACCGCTCCTTCAGGAAAAAGAACAGGACCTTTTGATAAACTGTCTGTGCTCCGCGGCTTGTTCTACGTGGTGATGCGTTGAAACACCGACTAACATTTGTCCAATTACCTGGTTTCCAAAAACCTTTCCTCCTAAAGCACGTCTGTTGATGGTTTTATCTTCGTTCATAAGATCTAAAAAAAAGAGAAACACCTGAGATTTCATGCAGCATAACATTTGACATTAAAAAGCGAATGCAAAGATGGCACCATGGTCCTAGTGATGACACCATTCTGACCACAGACCACACCTGTCCTCGGCACACAAGGGGTTCCTCACCTGGTCCGAATTCCTCGAGCACTCTGTGATAGGCAGCAGTGCCGGCCTGGTACACCTCATGGCCCAGCTTGTCGCAGTCAACCCGGACGGCACCCAAAGCCTCCAGCTGCCTGGCGATGGAGCTCTTCCCGCTGCCGCTGCCTCCGGTCAGGCCGATGACGTACGGACGCTGAGCGAGGTGGGACGTGTCCTAGTGCAAAAGAAAAGAGGAGACCCACGGGCGAGGAGATCAGCAAACACGAGGGCATGCACAATGTATGGGTGGAGATGGTGTTGGGGTAAGAGTCGGGTGGAGGTGATGAGGGGGCGTTAACTCGGCTCCGAAAACCAGTCGGGCCTGCTCAGAACTACTCTCATTGTTCCTCTGATAACAGAAACAGGGGTTTCTATCAGCAAGGCCAAACACAGAGAACACAAGCAAGGAATGGTGTCCATTTCAGGTCCTTTTCTGCAAACATGTAAACTAACAAACTGGTCGTCATTCTGGGCTCAGCATGTTAAAAAGACAATGAACTTTGGCCTACGCTGGAAAGAAACGCGGTTACTTTTTTAGTTGGATAACAAGGCTCTTTTTAGAGTAGTTAAACATTAAGACGGACCCGTGTGCTTTGTACCAAACACTCCTTCTCGTCTGTTCAAATGCTGTGAGAAGACAAGTTAGTCTTGCTTCAGTGAGTGAATAAAAAAAAAAAAAAATGAAGGCAAGTTGGAGCATGATTTGGCATATTGTTATTTGACTGCAGGCTGTGCAGATCTTTTTCAGACCTCTGAAAGGGGATTTTGTTTAATTCAGGAATGAAACTTAATATATTCAACCGTTTTCCATTGATTACCTACTTTAGGCGGGGTGAGGAGGGTGCCTAGCAGTCGAGACCGCAGGCTGGAGGAGCTGATCTTCTCCTCCTCTGTCTCCGAGTGGTGGGCATCTTTAAGCAACTGGATCTCGTGGAGGACGAGAGGAGGAAAACCCTGTTTAAGGAAGCAGAGAACACAAAACATCAAATATGCATGCATGTCTACGCGGACTAGGGTCTCCTAGATCTGGAAAAACAAGTTTTACTGCTTTCCATGGATTAAGAAGCGTTCCTGTGCCTACTTTACACTGTAATTCTTTAGTACATTACATTTAGTAAGAGATTGTGCAGTGTAAAACTGCAGTAGGGTTACAATGTAAATGTGATACTACAATTGTATGTGATACTAAAATTGTATGTGCTACAATTGCATTAAGGACAATAACAAAACACAAACAGCTCGGTACAATTAATTTAGTCACTTTTTGTTTGCAAAATGTAAGTATTCAAAAGCGGGAGAAGACGCGACCCAAATCTGCGGCCTCCTGACTTACGTTCTCAATGCGTTTCTTGTTGACGGCCTCGCCCCCCCTTCTGGTCTCCTCGCTGACCACGATGCACTGCAGCAAGGGGTCAACCACAGAAACCCCGTAGGGGTCTTCAAGGGGCATAATCTTCACCTGCAGTGAGGGTTTGATGTCTTGCAGGAACTCCTGTACTCGCTGGGCCCGCAGGGCGTAGGGCTCGACCAGCTCCCTTAGCACTTTCTCTTAAGCCGAGAAGAAAAGAACATTAGGGAGGGGCGGCCTTCCCATCGTGGACATCACAAGAATACGCACTCCATAAATAGACTCACTTTTCAGCATCGCTTGGTCACACACACACACGAGGAACCTTCTGCTGGCCAGCAGGCAGGAGACGTTGAGCAGCGTCCTGTGGGCCCCGTGGAGCCGGTCAAACGTGCCCCCCACCACCACGTCACTGTAGGTCTGCAGGACCTCTGCCTTTTCTTCCGGCTCTTTAAGCCCCTCCTCGTTTTCCTGCAGCCCCGCAAGCTGCGGGTGGAGCAGCACGGAGGGCAGGCCCGGGCTGCAGACGTAGCAGTGGCCCGTGTACCTCTGCAGGCACTGCGTGACCTGACGGGACTGAGCCGGGTCCTGCAGAGGGAAGTCCGTCAGCACCACCTCCGGGGAGTGAGACAGAGATTGTGGCGTGGGGAAGGGGCAGCTCGGGGTCGCGCCGCCGCCGCAGGGGCCCGGCTGAGCGCGGACGTTGGTCAGCAAAACTCGAACGTCCAGGTGGCCGCACACGTCGGCCGCGTTGCTGTAGAGGCGGGAGATGATGGTGGACAGGTCCACTGCGGGCGGAATGAAAACCGCCCGGGGCTGGCTGCCGCTCCCCAGGTTCAGGCCGGGGTGGAGGTGGACGTAGAGCGTGCGCTCGACGAGCTGAGCGGCCGAGCTCAGCGCCGGGGCGATGCGCAGGGGGAGGGTTTGGAGAGGAGACGTCAGCACGAGGATGCCCGTGCTGAACATGGACATTTTGCTCGCTGATATCACAAGGAGAACCGCAAACGTCACGGTATCTGCTGGCTCACTGGAGGGGAGAGAAAGTGCAAAAAATAAACAATTGACACAATTTATTGTTGATATCTGCAGTGGGGAATGTTGCTTTGGGGAATTTGGTTTGGTCTTGCTAAAGTGTGAAAAGTTAGGAAACCTCTGATGTTGAGGAAATACTAATTTGCTTGACATGCAAAGCCATATTCTTAAAAAAGGACAATACAAACTACACCATTGAAAGACTGGCCCAGGATGAGACAGGGAAAGAGTAGACAAAGCTGGATCTGCCGCACGGCTCACTGGAAAATGGTGACATACATATTACATATTGTTAAAGTGTATTAATTTGTAGTTTGTAATTGTCCCACGAAGCCGATGGTGACGTCACTCATAACACTGTAACGAGCCCACGCGATCCCACTTACATCTACAATGGCACTTCTAAACTCTCTGGGAGGTGAGGAAGCTTCAAACGTGTGCATGACAACTCCATGGAATTCATAAGTGGTCACGTGACAGTTAAGTAAATAACAGAACGTGTGCTTGTGATTAAGTTATCTCTGCTCCTCACTCAGCAAACAAGGAAAGTGACCATCAACCCGAGCGGGCTCGAAGTGGTAACGTTAGCCAGCTAGCCACGTAGTACGACCATCACACTGCCTGTAAATAACGCACGGAAAATATTCAACAAAGTGATATTTGAGAAGAGTACAAAGTAGAGTAGAAATGACGCGGCAGTCTGTGTTCCGTTGTAGAAAACACTCGGGACGTCCCACTTCAACACAGAGCATTTTCTAATTCGGTCAGAAGTGACAATCCGGCAGCTAACGGGCAACCTCGCGACGAAACATACCTTTTGTGGAAGTGTGGAGCGGATGAATCGTGCACTGCAACGTGTAAGTAGAAGTCCAAACATCTACCGAATGAATCCCTTCCCTGATAATCCTTAACGAGGAGCTGTCTTGGTTTGTCCAGTCGGGTCAAAATAGCTGGAAGCACACCCACTGGTGAAAGTCACTCACACGGGAACGGGGTTGAGTTATCACGTGATATGTTGTGCATGCACGCTGATTGGCTTAGGGGGGTAAACTGGGAGGCCTGGGAAACAGTCATTTAAACCGGGAGGAACCCGTCGCTGAATTCATCCTGCAGCTCTCACAGCTGTGACTTTATTTATGTAATGCATTAGCAGGGTTGAACAGTTAAACGAATGAAATATATGAAGAACTCATTTCTTGTTGACGAAAGTGTATTTGAAAAGTCAAACTCTCACACGTTTTGATTCTCATATGGTTTTTTTTTACAAAAAATGTATAAACTGTACTTTGTTCTAATGTACATATGAGACAATTTCACTCATTTCTCCGACACATATCTATCGAATTATATCCCAACCAGTTGAGGTCCAATCAAACACATCTCTGTGGGCATACCTTTGAGAAGTGACGTCAAAGAGGATGTTAGATACCCTAAGCCTTCTGTTTCAGAGGAACTGCATTTTCATTTTGAGGTTCTTGGGCGGTGCTCATTTGCCATGCATACTCACTAAATCAAAGTTTGTCAAAGTCCTACCACATGCTCAGTCCTCCGTGTGCATACTTTTTTTAGCAAACACTCTTGTCACAAATCAAACATGCTTGTATGTATCAGGAGTTTGGGGTTAGGCTCAACATATGAACACTTTTCCTATTGCACATGGTTAGTGAAAGCTTCACAGGGGATAACAAGATACGTGAATGAACATTGTCTTAAAATTAACCAACAACCTGCTGCCAAACCTATAAATGTAACATAAAATTACATGGAAATTAGCAAGATAAATGCATAAGAATATTAAACTTGTTTGGAACACAAATAATTGAATAAATGCCAAATTAATGTTTTAAATTAGGCTAGGAAACAGATGTGCATTCAAATGTGACAGTTTATAATAATCACAAGGATAAATAAAGGCAAATAGCAGAGGATTTTTTTAATTTTCAATGTGTAGTTTGAGGCCAACAATTTTTACAAAAATAATAAAGACAAATAGAGTGTTATCTCCATACGGTAGAAAGAGTTGCATGAAGAAGTCCCGGGGTTAGCTGGGCAGAGGCATTGCATAACTAGCAGGAACAGACCAAAACAAAAGGTAAAAACGATAAATTCAAGTAAAAGTCATGTAATTACAATGAAGTCACAATAAAGCCTAGTGGCAATTCTTGGAAAATTAAGACTCTTGCTGGGTTTCACTTTTGGTCAGAGGAGTCAAACTGAAGCTGTGGGACCTGTCCCTCTTGTGAACTCTGTTGTCCACTTCAAGACATTAGATGACAGCTAACAAACTATGTTGTCTTTAAAAAATTCAAGTTGGTATTTAAGTGTGAGAAATTCAAGGTATGAAATTCTGGATTATGAGGCTGCAGCTGGAAGCGTGACATCTTCAATGGACTTTTGATGTGTGAAAACGGACGGACACATTTTCTTCAGTTTAACTCCCCTGCTCTATATAAAGCCACATTTATTAATTTGCTTTCTTATCGCTGGTGCTATCACTGGCAGCCGTGTCATAATGGCACTTTTCCACACATCGCCTCGGAAACCATCCCCTTACACGCTCACTACCTGAAAGACAGAACAGAAAGAAAGGATCTGTCGCACACTTATTTCAATCATTTGAAAAAAACGAAACAAAAGAAGTATTTCAAACAACATCTGACCGCCATCATGCTCCTCCTTCAAAACTTTGTCTCCATACATCCACCATCTAGAGAGAAAGAAAAACATGAATTAGCAGAATTCAACAATGCTGGTCCATCCCTCATGGATTCAAAGTAAATCCTCCATTGAATGCCCAACCATCCAGACCCAAGGTTTTCCAAGTCTGAGGGGACAAGCTTTGTCCCACTTTAGTTTACTTGCTTACTTTGACTCAATTCCTGGATTCACATGATCATGATTATGTTATCTGATTTAAAAAAAGAATCAGACATATTTAGACAGATTCAAGCCCATATAGCCATGCTGTTTGATGTAACTTCAGCCTGAATGAACTCACTTTGTGCCTCGAGTGGCCAGGATGGTGTCCCCCTTGTTGAGGGGGATCCTGGGCTCCTCTGTGCAGGGGGTTCTAAAGAAGGTTTGGAGACCTTTGCTCAGAGGGCAGCATGCTCCGTTGTAGTCCTCCACTGCCCGGTATTGGACCTGCTAGCCGAGGCATACAAAACATCTGGTTATTCTACTGCCCTGAACATGAATTCAGACTACATTACGGGTGTCTTTTTATAAAGTTGTGTTTATTTTAGTCTTCATATATTTGACAACATATCTGACCATCTGCATTCCAAGTGTGTTTTAAGCAGATTTAAAACAAATGTTTAAAATCTAAAAAAAGGTACTTACACTTCTCACTCGCTTATCAGCTTTCTGCTTCAGTTGTTCAATCTGTTTAAAGAGGAAGAAGCCAATTAGCATCCCTATAGTTTGATAATGCATGTTTACATTGCAACAGGAAAATAATCAATAGCAAGAGCAACTTCTTAAACAGCTTTAAACAAGGTAAAGATAAATTATCACTTAACATATAAGGAAGATGAGTATCAGACAATAAAATACAGCATTAAATGCATTACCCAACAGCAACAAAGTGAACGTACAGTTAAGGTGTGCTGGTGACACTTGGGATGGACTGGCCATTCAATGCCATCACCCTTGGGGGTCCCTGACCACGTGAAGACTTGCTTGAAGTTCAGCCAGCGGGTGCCGAGGTCGTAAGGGAAGGTGAAGTCCTCCCCGGTTTGGTAGTGCTGTATTCTGTCTTTGGCCTAGTGGAATACACAGAGAATGGGTTTGTGCACAAGAGTAAATGGGATTGTGTGGGTGGGGTGGTGTCAAGTTTCTGTAATCGGCTCGCTATAATGTGCGACAGATGATCCTGGATCTGTGTGAATTAATCATAAAAGTGACCGTTTCAATTTAAAGCACTTTGACAATGAAGGATTAAAAACCAGTAAATTACAAATCTGAATGTGTAGATAAAAAATCCCTTTGACATCGAAGATTGCCTTCAGTATCAACAAATAAAAAATGCAAAAGGCACCCCATCATAAATTTCAATCACATCATTTTATATACAAGACAACAAAATCAAAATATCCTAACCTTTTCCTCAATCCAGGATTCGATTGAGGTCTTATTTCGAAGGATGACTTTCATCTGAAAAATATTAAATATAATAAATGGTTGGCTTTGAATAGTCAATGCCTAAGATAAATATCCAGCAAAGCTAGCAGCTTGTGTACATTGTAAACCCAAATGAAAAAAATGTACCTGTATGAAAAATAGCATGCCAACGGCAATGGTGGTGCCCAGTGCCAAACCTAAGGCAAAGAGTGATGCAGCAAAAGCGGGCACGCTGAATGGCATGAGGGGCTGGAATTGACGCACAGCGCTCATATCTATCTTCACCGTGCTCCACCCAAATGAAATCTGCAGAAAGGAAACAGAAAACATTAGTAGCAAATTATGACAGCTGTGATGTTGATAAAGCGTCAGAAATTACAGGAGACTACTGACCCTCTCATAGAGCTGCGTGTACATGGTCATGATGAAGATGATGGCAGCGTGGGAGCAGCCCAGTGGAGCCAGCAGCAAGAAGCTAGTGAAGTAGGCGTGGTTCAGGTGGCCGCAGCAGTTGTTGATCCAGGGGCAATGGTGGTCCATCTTCATCACGCACCTGGAGGAGGGGAGGCAGAGGAGGGAGGGAATTAGCTGGTGGTTTGGGAGGACAAAGAATCACAGGTTCCTATCTATTTAACACCACATAATGGATTATGTCATCGCCGTTTCGCAGGCTACGAAGTGTTGAACAGATTTCACAGCACTGCTTGGGCAGAAAAAAATAAAAAATACAAAAAAACATGCACAAGCCAGCTCCAGCTTGGTCTGCCAGAAATACCTCAGTGATTTTCTAGCTGAAGTAGAACTGTCTGTGTGCTTGATGAGAGATAATAGAAAACATGATCTTACTTTAGTAATAAACGTAGCTACCTGTTACACTTGCGACAATGGTGGGACCTGGGGGCCTTGTATCCTTGGCAAACTCTACAATACTGGAGGTACTGGGCATCCTGTTGTCTCTCCTGTTTTGGGTCAAACAATTGAGTCACATGTCTTGATTTAACATCTATCCTACGATTAATGTTTTAATTCTAAATTTACGTTGTGATTTTGCAGACATGCTTCCAACCTGTTCTTTAAGATATATACATTGACAAACACCAATGACAAATGTCATAAGCTTTTATCTTTATTGAGAATCCTTACCGGTTTCCAGCCGAGAGGAATGTATCCAGGTCCAACGAACATAGCATTGAAGTAGTTGTAGAGGATGAGGACAGTCCAATTAAGAAGCATAATGAAGTTGATGCTACCTCCCGTAGTGTCTAGTGGCCAGTACCAGATAATGGAGTCCACGATTGCCATTGTGGAGCATATAACAATAACAGACAGGGCTATGATTGGACCCCAGTGGCACAATCTACGAACCTCATGGAGGTTCTGAAATGTCACAAAGGTTGACAGGAAATTCATCTTGTAGCCAAAAGGTAAGTTGTAGTATTTTGGTTGCGTTCCTGCAATGTATCGACCAAACTTCAACTCTTTCCCTCAGCTATTTTGCAAAGTCAGCGGTGCAGATGATGCACATATTTTTTCTCGTCTTCTGAGTACCCAGCAACTGGCCTGGTCTTGGGTCACTGGGGCTCTCCGTGTCCCATTGTTTCCTGCCCTGGCAAAAAGCTGCATCCTCTCCTGCCAATCTTCGGAGCACACTATCCTTGTGACTGACTCAAATTCCCCATCTAACAGAAAAAGAGAGAGAGAGAGAGAGAGAGAGAGAGAGGGGGAGACATTTTAAAAGATGAATGATACATTGCTCTATCAGTTGTTTTAGTTTGCTTAACATTGGTATATATACACTAAGTTGTCAATTAACTTCGCACACCGAAATGAATGCAGTCAAACTGATGGTTTCTTTATTCAGTGGTCTTCATAGGACATTTTGGAGACTGTACTTTGTGGTGCCGCTGTATTCGGACATTTCTCCCACTCTTATTTTTAAGAGTTTGATAGTTACTTCACCAATTTTAAAAACGCGATCGTCACTATTATATTGCAACATTGCTGATACGTGACTTTCGGAGATGTAACTAACGCAGAAGCAAATATAAGACGTAACGTTAGCGTATTAGTTAAGCGTAACCAGTAACGTTAACCGGGAGCATATGACACACTGAAACATTTAACGTGAAGGGTGTAATGTTATTTATTTATTAACGTTATCGTTAACTCACTTAGTGCACAGCCATAGCATTTAGCCAATACACAACAGCAACCATGCTAATTAACATGTACAACCAAACGAGCTAAACCTAATCCGCAGTCTAAAAGCATTGCATTGGAGCGGTAGGTATATGCAGGCGTGACCATGACACCACTTTGTTAAAGAATATGTGACAAAAGCATTTTATTCGGTTTTGCACCATGGTTAACTGTTAGCTGGCTAGCATGTTAGCCACATATCAAGAATAACCACTGGATTACTGCCACAGGGTAAAAAATACAAACACAGATGATATTGCATATTAAAGATGCATCAAATATTTAGGTGTACTCATATATACACATTTCGTACGTGGGGAGAGACAAACTGTCACTTTGAATTACCAACCTGGCCACTTCCTTGGTTTTTTCTTCAATTTCTTCTGTGTTCAAAGAGGAACCTTTCTCATGGTGTCCCTGCAACAATAACGCTCAACCCCTTGTAGACAATGACAAATCCAAATCCATTGTCATTCAACCATAAAATAATTCATACAAATAATCTAGGAATACTTTCTCACTTTTTGCGGAATTAAAACCAATTTATAATCTCTATCTTCTGTAAGATTTATTTTCATTCCAGGAAGAATAAAACAAAATGCCCGTTCCTTGCCGAGCACGTTATACTGTGACTCAAGGAAGCGACTCCATTCGGGACTTGTTGTTATTATCCCGAGCTAACGCTAACTGTCAACCAGAAAGCCACCTGTTTTAACCCTAAAACATGTCTTCAGACTTTGAGGCTTACGAGCAGGACTTCGGAACCCTTACAGCGGAAGTTACAAACAAAATTGGCAGGATCCCCAAACTAAGTGGAGGTAAGATAGTTAAAACCAATTAAATATAATAGCTGGAAAAGGCTGAGCTGGAGCTAGCTATCAGTTAGCTGGCATTTCTCAGCAGAAACGGTTCGCTAACGATATTTAATGTAAGCCTACTGTACTTGTGTTACTTCATTAGTTTACCACGTTGTCTTCGTGTAAATGATTTATCGCATTAAGGTGAAACGTTTATGGGAATGGTTGAATCACGTGTTGCTGCTTTTCCTAATGGCTTGGCATGCCTTTAATGGATTTATCCAATGGTAATTAAGAAGTGTAACACGCGGCTTAGTGGCTAATTTAATCGTATGTTGTCTGGTAGTTCACGCGTAAATTTATTTCTAGTTTATTACCGCTACGATGGCTGTGGTCAGCAAACTGATCTCTTATACTACAGTTAGTTCATATTAGATCATCCAAATTGACTGATTAGATCAGTGTTTTTTGGTCTTTGATGGACATCAGTTGTAAAACGGAGTTTTACCATCACCACGAAAACACAGCAGCGGGTTTTTGTTTCATGCACATTCATGACATCAATGTCAAACATATGAGCGCTGTCCAAGTGGTCCGGGTGTGTTTTGATGTCTTAACTTGTGTGTATGATATGTGGCTCCTGTGTTTGAACAAAACTGTCAGGTGAATTGGTCACAATAAATTATAAATAAGGGAACAAGTCTCTCCATGTGTCATTTTCACAATGGCCCTTCCTCTGCCAAATAGATGATAGAATAAATTATTCATAACCGTTACGACTGTGGATGGATAAATAAATGACATGATTAAACACATTGTTTTAATGGGATTTGAGTTAGTGGTTTCCTTTTTGTTGTATTTACTTGAATAGAAGATTATTTTCTCTCCACATGCATAACACTCTGAAGACACACGGCTGGCACAGATGAATAGTCACTTCACTCTGAAACATAATTTTTTTTACTGGCTGTACCAAATATTTCAGATGAATATTATTCACATTATCAGACATTTGTTTTACTTGCCACATCTATTGGGCTATTAGAAAGTTACGTGAGCTCTGAGCAGCCATTGTGCCACCATCACGCGGTTGTGCATTGTAGCTTATTTGTTCTTGTTATTGCAAAAACCTGTCCCTGTTGAGGCCCATCAAATGCTACTTTTGTACTTCGTTGTGAATCACATAGGGGGTAAAATAGTCATCAAGATAGCACTTTTGTAAAAAGACTAAAAGAAAGAGGGCCTTTCTGTGTCCCTTAATCAAACAGCCAGTTGTTGCAGTGAACCTGTTTTTTGTTTCCTGAAATAGAATCTATGAGAAATGATAAATATCAAGACTTCCATAGATTTTATTGAAAAAAATTAACTACTTTAAATGTATCCACTGGCCCTGGTGTAATTGTATCATACACAAGAGACTTCATGTAGTTTGCCTACATTTTTGACAGCTAAAATCTCCAATGAATCCAACCCGACATGGAACAGTTATCTTTTACTCGCTCATTGGTCCGTCAAAGCGGCCCAACTCTCACCAAACTTCGCCCCGACTGAATATTTCTCTTTTGGAATCGACGTCTTTGAAGATTCATGGCAGCCCATTCCACAGTGTAACTCCACATTGCGTCCTCTCGCCATCTGTTGACTGGGTCAGAGTAAGGCCATATGAATATGCACAAAGCCAGGAAACGCATTAGAACCATGAGTAGTTCTATTCTGCCACCCACAGAATAGTTAACAGTCTAATTTGAATTCCCTTCTTTCACATTAAGGCATTTCTTAATTTCCTTTCTTAAGTCCCTCTGTCTCTTCTTCCTGAAGTGGATGAATTTGTTTATTATTTTTGAATATATCTCCAGACAAAGGGCTTTTGTCATTGCTGTTATTGTATCTCTCTAATATCACATGTGCACAGTTGCTAATAATCAGCAAGGCATGTGGAAAAAAGCCCTTAACTGTCTTCCTTTATGTAACAATCAAATGAATGTCTGTATATTTATTTGTTACCATCCCCCAAAACCTAAGGTTCAATGATTATTTGAATAAGAACACAATGAAATGATGGGCTTCCATGAAAAATTAATGTTCTTTTTTTCAGATTTTGAGTGTTTATGCAAAATGTCAAACATTGCAACTCAATCGGATTTAAAAGAGAAAAAAAGATATATATTGATTTTGTTTGTTGCCACTCCCTGTTTCTTCTTTGTTTGCTTTACTTCTGTGCAGAAATCTCTGTAAAACACCCATACATATTTCAAAACTCCCCAGAGCTCCCTCTCACCCTTTCAGCCTCTGGCTGTTTACTGTGTAGGTTGTAAGGTCGGACACAGGTTTTAAAAATGAATTTCAGGACTCACTAAAGTTGACATTGGCCCATGTTGTCGGAGAAAGGAAAACTTTGGCTTAGATATTCTTGATGCTATTGCAGTCCAACAACTAATAGTCTTTAGAGCTGCTCTGATGGACTATAAACCAAATGTCTTTAATGGAGTAAATCTAAAAGAAATGATTGAATTTACTACTGCAGTAAGCTAATAATGTACACTACCCAATACACATAGAAATATAGTCTTTTGTATGTGAACATTATTCTGGATGAGCTGCTCACACTACGTCTATTTGTATGCGTATTTGCGTTTTAATTTTGTTTTTGTTAACTAACTACTGAACCAATATGCTAATTAGTCTGTTTTGAATAGAATTATAACTATTTTGTTATTTCATCCGACTATACCAAAAATTATTTAACCCTTTTTTTCTTTAATTTTCCTTTTTATTTAGACTTATGTTTTGCCAATAATACTCGTTTCAAACAATTACTGATCCTTGATCAGACTCCCACCTTTCACATGGTTCTAATTTCCAAAACAAAGAGCAGTTCTAGCACGTGCAGCAATCAGGTGGTAGCGTAACGGCGGGATGCGCCGTGGTTTACACGCTTGTCTGGAACTCTTCTCGAGCCCTAATGAGTTTCAATGGGTAAAGTGGAAGAGCGGCCACGGGGTGAGCTGCGGAGCGCTGCCTCAGTCGCTCCGAGTGGGACTCGTACTTCTGGCAAGTGAGCAAAGCTGACACCTCCCTTTCCCTTTGAGTTGGCACGAGGTGTCTCGCTGCTCCTCACCGGAAACCTACAAAGGCCTCATAGACGCCAATGACTAAGAGACATCAAATGTTGGCTCGTCGTGCAGAGAGAATGTGTAAATATATCTTCAAATGTGTCCTCGTGTGTTGTTTTTCTCCCGGTCTTTCTTTCTCTCTCCCCCCCCCCCCCCTGCCGCCTCTCTTCCCCCGTTGCGGGGGAGTCAGGTTGTTGTCATGAAGCGCTGTTCTTCTGTCGGGCTGATCAATATGTTGCTGTTTTTTTCTCTTTCAGAGGAGAAGACACAGCTGGTTCTAAATGTCGACAAACAGCTTGAAGAAGTCAGAGAGTTGGTATGTCTTTGATCAGTAATTTTCTGCTCTTCCCATTTCCTAAATAATGAATTTGTGGAAAGAGGGAGGGGACAATCTTCACTGGCACCCGACAACGGCACCTGTATTATCCTGGTGGTGACATGACATGCCGACACACACACACGCACACACACACTTCACATGGCGGAAAGGAGGCTTCCTCCTCGCATGATTACTTTCCAGTAATCTGCTTTTAAGTGACACCCCTATGACACATTTCAAGCCATTATCTTGAGGTGGGAGTCTTCGTGTTTCTGTTTAAAACTGCGCAGAGTCACCTGACAGAGACAAATTGTCGTTGTCGTTGTCTTGTTATGTCACAGTGATTAGATTCTTCAAAATGCGTCACAGAGAGACCTGTCTAGCCACGCATCCGATGTACCTGTACTTCACTCGCCGCGGCGCCGTTGGGCCTGCGCACGTCGCCGCCATGAAGGGGGGCGCTCGCATTTGATTGTGTGTTTTATTTGTGGCGCAGCCTCCCTCCATTTGGCGGCTTTAGTCACGGCGGAGTCCCTTGTCCCAATCAACGCATTAGAGTCAATGCCGCGGAAGTTGCTCATTTCAGAAAGTTTGGAAAAGCAACGTCAACGGAAACGTGCGTTAGCTGGTTAGAGAACGATCGGGAGGCCGGGATTCTGTAAGAACCGGCTCGCACCGCAATGAATGAGCACTAAACCTGCTCATGTTGTCATGCATCACATTCCCGGTTCCTTTCTTCGACGTGAAACGCACAGTGTATTTCAGTGTTGGCCACAAAGCCAGAGTTTGTGGAACTAAGTGAACGGACTGCTGCTTTCAGCTGGAGCAGATGGACCTGGAGGCGCGGGAGATCCCCATCCAGAGCCGAGCCATGTACAACAGCCGACTGAAGAGCTACAAGCAGGAGATCGAGAAGCTGGCGAAGGACTTTGTAAGTACTCCGGTGCCTCCTCAAATCCTCGCTAGCGGCCACTCCGATGTCACAAATGAAGCAGCGCGTCGTCTGCATTTAGAGGGAGAGTCTCTTTCCCTCAAAATGTGCGTCTGTAGGGCGACATAACATAATAGTTTCCGTACACGACTGATTCTGTGGTTCCAAGTCGTCCTCTTTCACGTACCTCTGGGTTCACGTGGACATCCAATGTTTGCTCACTCAGCCAAACTACCCCCCCACCTCCCCCTGCCCCACTCTCTCTCCCCCCCCCCCCCCCCCCCCCCCACACACACACACACACACACAACCAGTCCTGCGCTGAGTCTCAGCGGCGCCTTTTCATCGAGGTTATTCAGAGTTGCCGTTTGAACTCGCAGGTGATGAGAACAGGAAGTGTGTGCCGGTGTTGCTGGCGCACACTTGGGCCTCGTTTGGTGATTCAAAAATAACCGTACGTCTCATCTTGATCTCCATCCTCTTTCAAGGCCTAATAAACAGCCCGGTTTTGTAAGTGCATTGCTTTTAGTTTACCAACAATGTAAACTAAATATCACATATATAATTTCAATGGTTGCTTGTGTTTGTTTGCACTTTTTTGTAGCTCTTCCTATTACTGTCCCCGAGTATTGTTAGTGCATTGTTTGCCTTTCACTCTGCAGAATATGTGTCTTTATTTGTCTGTTTATTGGTTTCTGTTCTGTTTTTAATGGTTCTAGCGGCGCGATAATAAACCCGCAGTGTAAACGCAACCGACCTTGAGCCTGAGAGCAGAAGTCCTTGTGCCAATCAGATCGATGTGAAAAAGATCCCCAGAATGTGCTTGGAAAGTGGATGCTGCAGGCTTATTTATGATAGTTTCACTTTATATTGTTAATGTGGTTTTCGTTTTGTATTGCAAAATAATTGACAAACTTTTTTAAAAACCTTGAGTGGAGTTCAAGAGGAGAACTTTTTTTCTTGTGTAGCTGATGCTTGAGGGAAAGGATTTCAGGAAATAATAGTGCAAATCTTGTCGTTGAAATACACTATTGTAGAGCAAAGTGTAGAATCCTTTTTGTGGTACGAAAAGAAATATAAATTAAGACAATTCCATTTAAACTAAATAGAATTCTCTACAGATATTTTAGATGTCCATAATTCACATTTGTATCTTGTTCTACCGCCTCCATGTGTGTTCCAGCCACCCAAATCATTATCCCAAACATCTGCTCGATACCTCATATCTTTCATCACAACATAAAAAAAAAAATGTTTCCCCTCCTACCCCCCCCAAAATCCATTGCAGAACAAACCGCAAACATGCATAAAGAGCCCGTGTGGATGGCGGCGTCGTGTGCTAGTGATCTGTGAGGACACCACGGAGTCGTGCTGACTGGGATCACAGGAGGAGAACTCGGTGCCAAGGCGGTTTACTTTCCTCGCCACGGGCCTTTAATTGGCAGACGATTAATCTCTCAACTTTTCTTCTCCACACACTTACCGCGCCTGATCGCCAAGCGGGGCGGTCGCCTGCCGAGGCTGGTGTCGCTTTGCAAATATTTCATTACTTGCGTTCGTACTGGGGGGCTCGCATGCGCGCACCTTTGTGTGCTTTAACAAGGGGGGAAAAGTCAGAATTTTCCTCCATCCACTTAGTCAAAAGAAAAAGGACGTTATTGCTTCTGAATTCCTACGGACCGAGGGCCCAAGAGGGCGAAAGAACGAGCACTCAGCGGAAGTCAGTCCAACTGGATGAAGAATAAAAGAATATTGCTCTGCTTGTAACCCCGACCCCCCTGTATAACATATCATTTCTTTTGTTAGCCCTCCGTGGTTGGTGCGCTCGGGTCGGTGTGTATTTAAACCGGGATTACCCACCTCGCACGGGAACATCTCGTATATCTGCTCTCCCGTAAATCTGATGCAAGTGTTCAGAGGGCAAGAGCTTCACCCCCCCCACTCCCTCACCCCCTCAGATGTGCCTCAGATGTGCCAAATGCTGCAGCCGAGCTCAGCCTCTCACTTCCTGCCGGCCTGGGGAGGACATGACACTCCGGCTCGGAAAGCGGCGTCTAAAGGAAAAAAAGACAAGAAAAAGGCGATCTCCTTTTTCTTTTTAATGTAAAAAGCTCCGGCTTTGTTGTGCTTTCCGCGGATATCAAGGCCTCTCCACTCCCTCACTCACCCAATCTCCCCTCAACCCGACCCCCTGCTGGTCTCCCACGGGTGTCTCCCCCCCCCCCCCCTTAACCTGCTCTCTCATCCTCCCGTTTGCCCCGTGGTTTGAAGTCTCCCTACCAACCGGTGTGCCAGCTTGAGACCTCATTCCTGCTCCTTCCCACACAGGGCCAGAGTCGACCCCTCGGCAACCCGATCATTTCATCCGGGAAGACTACTTATCAAACGGCCGTCCCAAAGGTGTATATGCTCTGTTGGCTCGCTTGACGGCTTCATTGGGATAATAGAGGGGACAGTGGTGGTGGGGGGGGCGGGGGATCGTGAAGGGGAAACGGGAACCTAGAGGCTACGCCGGCCTGACCCGAGAAAGCCTGAGTAAAAGAGTGTGAAGAAAGTGAAGATAAACTGAAATCCTATTTGATGGAGGGGGGGGTGGGTGCGTGCCGGTCGGGGGAAGCAGGGCGCCGCGGCACTTAGCGGTGGCTTTGATCAGGCAAAGAGGAGGTAAGCTTAATTTAATGAAATCTATCGGGTAAACAGAGGCACCGGCCTCAAAGGGCCGCACCGGGGTGGGGGGGCGGGAGGGGGGTAAGGGTTTCTACCACCGATTTTTAGTGCACCTCCATTTAACAGTTGACACACCACGTTCAACGGTTCACACCACGTTGTTTCAAAGCACAAAGCTACAAGCTGTAGCACTTGAATACTTCTTAAAGTCCATCCAGTATTTCTTTCTACGCTTTCTTTATGTCCAGTGTTTTGAGGGGTCTCTTAATATTTAAGGGACTCTTACTTTGAGGCCTCAGCATCTCTCCCACCTGTGCTGGCTGCCCCGGTTGTTGGTCTCGTCTGCCACCAGGTGGCGCTATTGCCCCAAGAATCTTCTCCTCCTGGAGGTACAAGACAAGGACACTATTGGGCACATTTACCAATTACTTTGCCTGTTTTGATGTATGAGTGGCCTTGCTATGATAAATCCTTCCACTTATTACTATGCCTGCCTTTATCCTTCATGCTTTGTAAAGGAGATTGGCTTTCACGACTGGTACAATTATTTCCAATCTAATACAAAGTGCATTAAATAGAATGTGGTCTATCTTTTATATATTTTTGTCTCTGCCCAGTCAAGCCCTTAAAGTTAATTATGTAAGCACAATTTAAATGAAATGGTATCTCCAAAGAAAAGTAAAATGTATTTTTTTCAAACATGCCTTACTTTTCTTGAGGTGGTAAGCTAAATGTTTTCTTTATTTTGTTTTCAATAGCAAAACCACTTCTGGTCCAAACGTGAGAGTCTCTGTCCATGTCTCTGATGGAGGTTAATTGGTAGTCATAAAATATCAAGCGCTGACAAGCTTCATTGTTGTTCACGTTTTTCCGTCATTACGCGGATATCGGTGTCAGTGATGGTCAAGGCAGTGTTGTTGATGCAATGAGAGCCGCTGGGTAATTCTTTAGTGCAGCGACTCAATTAATTGGATCCACCACGGTCCTGGCTGAATAGAAAGCTATGTACAAGTCATAATGTACTGTATAGCACCTCCTAGTGTTGCTTATTTTACTATTTATTTCAGGTATCTCCAAGTTATTATAAGAATATGATGCGGTCAACGCACCCAAAGTACCTCTTTGTAAAAGTGAGGTTCGAAATCAATATGAAATGATTTGCTTCTTTTCCTTCCCAGCTCCATTTTTGCCACTGTGGATATTGAAATAGTTGATGTTTGTGTTTCCTGATCTTGGGACATTTTAGCCATTAGTCTTTAGGTTTCTCTTTGAGTCCCAGTCACGGTCAAGTGGGACGTCTGGACTGCCCTTTCCTTTTATTTAAAGACCTTTTTAGATGGGATGCATCCAAATGTCTTTCCATGGAGATAATTAACTAATTTCCAAGAAGTCGCCCGACCTTGAAATATTGAGCATTTTATTTGCCAGGTGTACAGAGTAAAAAAAGCACAACAACCTTGTAGAGCTGATTTAGCTTTCTTTCAATTGGGACAAACCGTGAGCGCTGTATTCAATGAATTGGTACATGAACTTTTTTAATAGGAAAAAAGGAGAATCTATTTGACGGAGTAAATTGAAATGAGTCAATACAACTAAGATAAGTGTTTTTTAATGAGTCGCATGTGTGTCAAATGTGAAGCCAGGCCGAGGTGTACGGATGTAACTCAGGGTTTGTATGCGGCCCCTCTAGTATCAGAATAAATTTACTTATTGTCGAAGAACTAATGACACAGCTCGGGCTTCGTCTTTCAGCTTCCAAGACAAATGCTATCAGAAGTTTTCCACAAGCCCTCCCCCCCCCCTGTCTTCCAAACCCCAGAGCCTTTCTGTTGCCTCTGCATCTGAAGGTCAACCACGAGCCATGTTTTGAAAAGCCATAAAAAGTGTAGGGCATGCGTTCTTCTGCAGGTGTGCATGTAAACCACTCGACGCACACTAATTCCTTCGTTCGGGGCATTCACAAAAAAACAAAACAAAAACATAACCCAATAGCTGGAAATGAACCACTTATTTTATGTTTGATTTTTTCTTTTTTTTTTTTAATTAGCGGTCACAGACAACCCAAGGTTGCAGAGACGATCCAACTCTGGCTGGTAGCAGCCCATAAACTCATTACGTGGTGCCACAAGCCGGGAAAGAAACAGTTTGCAAAGTCATTCATCAGACAATTCGGCATCTGCTCTTAAGAGGCTCCCAAACCGACGGCGCGACGCTGATAATTCTGTTGAGATTTAGGTTTTGATGGGAGATTTTCGCGCCGCCGTACTCCGCCCCGCAGTCGAAGCACCGCTAGCACGCGTTGAGCAAATTGGCGTGGTTGTAATCCATCTTGAAGGGTTCTCACTGTTTGGCACCCCCATCCCTCCCCCCCCCCCCTCTCTGTTGTGGTGACGGTGACTCCTCCACGCAGACAACATGACAGGGGAACATTAGTTGGATGTTAAACACTTTAAATCGCCTTAGGTTGGCTGGGCTCACTTGTTCTTACTCAACACGAGAGGAGGGGAGGCCGATTGGCTCTTTTCATGGCGTGTCGCTTAACAACCCATCAATGACACCACATCCTAATCACTCGTAACTAGTTTTAAAAGGACCCAATCGACTGGGATTTCCCCCGCCTATATTTTCTCCCGAGTGCAGATTTAAGATGTAAACAAATGGATCTTCTTCTCTACTTATGAATTACGCCTTTCATTGGGAAGTTGTTGTGCACAGTACGTCTTCCTCGGGCCCTTTGTGGATTTGTGGCGTCGGAGGCTTTTCCGTGTCGTCTTTATGGACTAGAAGATGGGATTCATTGGTGGATTAGCCTTTTGTCGCTGGTGTTGACATTTTTTTTTTTTTTACAGGGTTTTGATGGTAAAATGGCAGCAGTGGGTCAAATCCGGGTTGAAGGACAGAGTCACAATAAGGACAAAAGGATGCGTTGTCCAGAAGTTTCGTCTTTGTGTTTTCATTATCGGAAATAAATGTGAACCAGACAAAAAACGAGTTTTCCAACTTTTTTTTTTTTTTTTTGCCATTACATACAAATTAAGCAGTTTTTATTGATGGTTGATTGCAATGTCTCCAGCTGAACTGGAAGAGTCTGTTCACTCCATGACTTGGCTAGACAATGTCATCCATCAATCCAACAATCAACTCCATTTTATGTTTATTCTCAAGTGTAACATTTTAAATAGGGTTATTATTACTGTTAATGACCACCAGAAGAGTTCTAGACACTAAAACCTTGCTGGAAAAACACAAGTCTTTAAACGGGTCTCGACTTGATTGTTAAAGTCTTTTTTTTTATAATTGTACGACCTAGTCCTAATATGGACGTCCGGGACAGATTGGTGGGGACACATGTTGAGGACATTTGCTTTACTTTCAACCTTCTCAGACTGTTTGTCTTTAACGGGACGAGTACCCGTCAGTCGACTTCAGGAAACACTTATTGCCGTAATATGTCAGACATCCAAGGAATTTGACTTGGCGGTTGGTGCGTGAAACCAGACAGTACGACAATGGAGCCAGACAACATAGTGCAGGAAGATAAAAATGTATTTATTTTATATTATATTTTAACCCCCCCCGCTCGCTCTCCATGTCTTTATGTTAACTCTTGTCTGTATGGGTGAGGTATCTGCCTCATGCCCTGGAGCACTTGTTCTTTTTTTTTTTTTTTGGCGGTGTGCAAATTTTGGCCGTTATCCTTCCACGCAATCGTTTTCCTCTCCTGCTTATCTCCCCCCCGTCCCCCCCCCCCCTTTTGGAAGTCGCCGTTCTCGCTCGCACGCTGACAGCGATCGGTGTGGCTTTCAGACGCTCGTCTGGCGGAGTCCGCCGCGAAGCAAAGGCCCCTCCCCGGGTCCCCTCGCTGTCCTCGGGGCTTCTGTGATTGAGTGACTGGAGTGAGCGGGAGGCCAAAGATAATAAGGAGGGTGGGTGGTGCTGGTGGTGGTGGTAGGGGGGGGGGGGGGGGGGCGGGATATGAAGACGTGCGATGATGTGATAACATCCCCGCGCCCCCTTCCTCTGCTCCCTCTTTTTACACCCCTTTCCACCTCCCCATCACTTCCCCCTCTGTTCTTCCTCCTGTCTGTCCTACCGGGCCTGTCCCACGCAGCACTGCAAACCAGAAGTGACATGTGACACCCGCTCCCCAGTGATGTGCTGACAAGCGGGTACTAGAATAGGTGACAATTTTTTTTTTCCTCTCTCTCGTTCTTTCCAGACTGGCTTAAGTATGGTGAAGGCATTCATGAAGTATTTATGAAATATATTATGAATCATGGGGTCTGTGTTTTTAATAAGTGAGCCTTGGAGATGGTGAGGGGGAGGAAAGGGGGTCAACGGAGGGAGGACTCTTTACGTTGCGTCTTTACTGGCGTTTCTTTATAGGCGAAAGCTCTGTGTTTACCCAATGTTTTCACGCATACTCATGCGGACACACAATTATACTTGGTTCCTACCTCTCATCCTAAGTGTCTCTAATGAGGGAGCGTGTCACAAAGAAAGGGAACGTGTTTTTGCTCTCAGCGACCAACAATTTTGCCTCTTTTTCTTCTGGTGTTTTTGAAGCCTGCAGTGGAGTCGGGCTTTGGCCTTGATCAGAATTACATTGTGGGAGATGAATTAGAGTTTTCTTTTTCAATTATCCCAGAGGTTGGCCACCATTAGGGCATCAGCCTGCAGTGAGACTAAACTCTTTATTTTTGTTCCCGTCATTACCGCGGAGCACTTGTTTGTTCTGCAATGTGAGCGTTTTTGTACATTTTTATTTCAGAAGCGATCTGTTTTGCATAAAGCATCGTCGGCTTTAAGTGCTCGTACCAAATGGCCAAGAATCCTCAGTATGAAAAAAAAAATCTGTTGACCATTTCAGAAAAACAATCTAATTTTAAAAGTGCTCATTAAAATGATGCGATTTGTGTGCGCGTACTTCAGTTTTCATATTTTTCTGCTACTGCAGATGTTTGGTTTTTGTGAATTGCTCAACTTTACTTATTCCTGCCATGAATACAGCAGGTTCATTTGTGCATTCTTTAGTTTTTAAATTCCCCTTCAGAGGTGTAAACAGTTTCCCCCCGCAATTTTCTTTTTTTTTTTTTTCAAACTACTTTTGTAAATTCCAGCACCAAACCTGCGCACTGCCAAGAAACCGGTAAGTGTATTGGGAAGTTCAGGAGGGCACATGTTGGAAGGGCTTTGGAAGTGGGCCTTTCTGGCCTCATCAGCATTTGAATGCGTTGCGGCTACTGAAATAACAAAGTATACATAAATATGTAGAGATAATGATCTGACTAAGTCCCTATATGTGCTGCTGTATTCTTATGCTAATGAGCGCGCTATTCAGCAGCAACAATGGTCACATTACAAGTAAAGGCAAAGCACTGAAGGAGATAGTCCTCTGTGCTTGTCCACTGGCGGACACGCACATGCTCAGCAGGCCCGGCTCCTCTCCCTTTGTGTCTGGCTTTTTTTTATTTATTTTTATTACATTTTTCAATTTTAGATAACACTCCAAGAATAGACATCAAACAAAAAATGAATCACAAATCGAGGTCAGGAGTGAACCTCTTTCCAAAGCCGAGGAAGGGTTAAAAGTGAAGGTATTTCTTTCTTTAAAAAAGATGGGAGGACTGATAGGAGAGGAGCTCTTCTCAGCAGAGGGTTCAGTGAACCATATGTAGGTAGCCACAGGCTAATGGGCCGGTTGGTCCCTGGCTTGCCAGGTATCCTGCATCGCACATCTCCACACACACACACACACACACACACTTTCTCTCTCCTCGTCATCCTCCAACACCCACCTCTCCCACCCCTCCCACCTTCACTCTGTGAAAATCCCTCCTCCACTTTCCTCTAATCTCACCTTTTCCTCTGGTGCTGACCCGGGGAGGCCCACTTTATTCCCCACTGCACGCCAGAAGCCAGCGTTGTGATCGGAGCCCGAGCCCCTGTGCCGGTTCCCCCTCTCCTCTCTCCTTGCCCCGACGGCTCTGCTCTATTGATTTACTTCTCCAACCAATGCCGTCTGTGTCTGTTTTGCACCACCAGCACCTAGGTCCCTCATCTCTGCAACCCTGCGTCTTTTCTTTCTTTCTCTCCCTCTCTCTCTTCATTCTTCCTTTCCGTGCCCTGCTGCGTCACCATGGGCTAAGGGAGAGAACCTGACGGAACAGGGGAGGAAGAGATGGAAGGACGGGGGTGCGGGAGGGGAAACGGGGGCCTTTGATTTTTCATTAGAAGAGCCTCCATATTTTAATATTGGGTTTAATCGGGCCCTCATGCCTTAAAGAAATAACCATGGAGAGATGATCCCTCGGCCTTCAAAAAGTATATGGCGCTTCTTCAATCAAAGCCCTCCTTGAATTTGCTCTTTTGTTTAGAGTTCACTGGCAATCCCCCCCCCCCCCCCTCTATCTCTCTCTCCCCGCATCCTCCTCTTCTCTTGCCGCCTCTCGGCCTCTCGCTTTGTGGGCACAGTCGTTAGGCTTATTGACTGATCTCGGCTGTACTTAGCAATAGAAATGACTTTGACAGGGAAATACACCACCGGTATCACAGAGGTACAAGCATGAAAGGGCCCTATCTTTCACCAGCAAACACCAAGCTATTTACCCCCCACCCCCTGAGATAGAGCATGGTTTGCTTGTGGTGTGATATAATATGATTTTTATGGATTTAGTTGATGTGAAAACAGCCCATTTGCAGACTAATTGAAAATGAAATTCAACTAATAAGAACTTTTTTTCCACAGTTGCCCCTGAACCCCTGTATTTTTTTTTTTTTGACATGTGACATAAGATTTCATAGAAGTCCCCCCCCCCCCCCGTCACCCTAAAATAAGCCTCGTCGCCTCACGCCTGTTTACATGCGTCTCGGGGCTCCTTTACTACCTCTCCTCCGGTTGATCATTCACCCTTTTAACGGCTTCTCCGAGACTCCTTCAGCTTCTTCCATGGAAGTGGAACACAATGCCGCCTGCGTGGCAGCCACCAAAGCGCCAACCTGTGAGCTAATGAGAGGCCCCCATGCTGGTATCTAAGGCGCTGGCTCCTCTTGCCACTGCTGCACTTCTATGAGGGGAGAGAACACACACACACACACACCGGCGACCGTTCACACATGTGCGTGCAGTCCTCTAAAGGAGGTTTTTTTTTCTTCCCCGGGACGCGAAGCCTCCAGGCGCGCATACAGTGGACCCCGTGCACGCGTACGCACCCACACAAAGGCGCACAACAGTCAGAAGTGTAGGGTGGGGTGGGGTGGGTGGGGAGGGGATTCGATGACACCAAAGACCGGAATAAAACAAAGGCACCAATGACGCCCTCCTGTGACGATCCCAGTAGCTGCTTGCCTTTGTCTGATAATATATCAAATGCATTTAGAAAGAGCACTTACTTAATTGAACAACCTTCTCCCAATTTGTTTGTGTTGAAGGAGAGGAAAAGACACTAGACAACAATTTGTGTGTTTTCCTTTGTGCTGTGTGTGTGCGCCGAGTCCCCTGCCAAGCAGAGCTGCATTATTTAAGATGCTGTTGTGATACTTGTGCCTGCTTAAAGGTCTCAGCTTCCTTTTAACGCCGTGCTGCATCAGCCCACCTCTGCCCTCTAAGGGGGGGGGGTGTGAGGGGTGGACCCGCTGGTACTGGTCCACACATCACCTGGGAAAATATCACAGCAGGGAGGAGGATGAGGAGGAGAATTGCTATTGATAACCTTTTGAGCTTAACATATAAATACATTTTATGACTCAATTTTATTGTCATTTCATTGCTGACTTTTTTTCTTCTGTTCACTTGTTTATTCACTACGATATTCGTAGGTATCAAACCTTTTCTGGGTAATCGTGTGCCTTTTCAGCCTCACCTGAAAGTGATTGTTACATAGCGGTTTCAGTACGTCCCTGCTCCTAGAGCAGCTCTAACGGTGAGAAAATAAGCGGGTCAATGCCAGTTTGCAGGCACACGGAGCTGGATTTAAGTGCCATTGGGTCCACATTTGGAAAATGCCACGCTTCTCTCCTGCTGGTGCAGAAGCCTGTAATGGAACAGAGTGCTGTAAAAGGAATATGGTTAATTACTCTTCTCGCCACGCCGCCGGCTGTGCAAAGGAAAAGCTCGGGGAAAGTGGAGGAAAAAGGCGTTTGCAGAGGAACTTCAGGGCCCCTCATTACACTTTGCCCCTGGGGTATTTTTATGCCTTTTATTTCCCCTCTAATGAACTGTTTACATTTGTGAGCTTTCCAGGCGCCACAATTATTTGCGTTATCCTTGTGTCACTCGCTGTGCCCGGTGAAAAGCAAAGAGGAGAGTTGGACGGTATTCAAATGTGTTATAGCCCCTCGGTTTATTTGATTTCAACAATTTATTTAAAAAGAAAAAACATTTTTTTGGAGATGCCAAACTTTTATTTTACATTACAAATACCATTATTGTTGACTGCTTGAAATCAGGAAAGGCCATTGTTGTACAACCATTAACAGGTTTTTCTGGAAACAGATGTTTTGTAAGATTAGCTGGTTTCTTTCTGGATAATATAGATGCTCATGCATGCCACCTATACTATAAAGAAAGTGTGCACAAACAAAAAGATCCATATATTTGCTATAATTAAATAAATATCCATTTTCTGCTCAGAAGATGATGCCAAACCGATTAGCATATCTGATAGGAATTGTTGTATGTAATTACATTTTGATGGGTAAGAAGTTTTTTTTTCTTCCCACCTGCTATTCGTGTCAACAGAGGTAAAACGTGTGTTTTTGACAGGACACCAGCACCTCCATCGCTGCTTTTGACGGGCTGGGTGGAGTTTTAAAGGCGGGCCACTTTGCATAAAGTTAAGATGTACCTTTGTACTTTTTCCTGTGTGCATCCGGGAATAGAAGCAAATTCTCACCCAAGATTAAAACAAGTGACAAAAGACAGACCTTTCAAAAGGATTATAAAAAGCCCCCCCCTCCCCTCATCTGAGCAATAAGGTGTCTTCTGAAAGCGCTCATTCTTTTTTAGATTACAAAGCCTGATTATTTGGTTTCCAGCTCGGTCTTTCCATACTGTAACAAGAATACATTGAACATGCATCTGTTAGCTCTCGAGGTGAGGAAAGCAGATATATCCTGTGAGCACGTCAGAATATTTTGCCTACCACCCTAACTTCAATTCCAAATCTGTTACTGTATTAAGCAGTCAATATTGCACAGCTGTTTATGTGTTGCATCAAATGGGAAGTAATCACTCAGGAATCTGTTTTCCTGAGGGGGAAATACAAAACCTGGAGTGTATACTGTAGGTACAGGGGAAGTAGCGGCACTCTTTCATTTCAATGACATTTTCCATTCTTTATACTTTCCTTTGTTATCTGCACTGTTCTCATTGCAGAAACGCTTCATACATTCATCTGTAACAGACAGCTATTTAGAAATACCCCCCCCCCAAAAAAATCCCTGCATATAGTTTTGAAGGCGACGTAAGCCTCGGCATTCAAATCAATGCTTCTCCCAGGCTTCCTCGTCTCAATTACCGCCGAAGTCGTCTTTCCCCCCAAGTTGCACTGCAGCTCTTTAAGATGAAACTCCACTTAAATGGAATATGTGGGTGTTTTCCTGGCAACAAATATCTGCGTGTGCCTGGTGTACAAGTGCACTTGCTGTCTTTTATAATTGATGCTTATTGTCTTTCTGGTTTTACTCAAATCTGAAAATTCCTTTTTTTTAACATCTGACAGCGACACAGTGACCACTCATTTACATCTGCACAGAAGATAAAATAATGCTGACATGGCATTTGAGATCTGCATAAAAGCCTATGTTATATTTTTAAACCGTCTTGTTCTTAGAGAGACACAATATGATCACTTTAATTATTTAAAAAAAAAATAGATACGCTTTTTGTGGCCATTTCAACAAAGCAGGGGTATAGAAAACAAGCTGGAATTATTATATATGTTTGTCACCTATATTTGCCGTGAAGCAACTTATTTGTATTATTGTTTGTTATTTTAAGAGAGCTAAAGGTAAATTAAATCCAATCTAGTGCGATAAACTCTCAGATTGCAGTATTTTGTCACACGTGTGTGTGTTGCAACGATTTCCACAAACTAAAAAGTCAACCATTGTGGTAAAGTTTTACGGCCCAGTCGTGAGAACATTGCAAAGATACAGAGAAAACGGCACATGGCGCTCGTGTGCGAGTCGGGGCGCCGGCTCCTCCTTTTCCCCACAGTGGGCGTTCTGCGTCGAGCTCGGGGTCCCCGCGGTCCGGGCCATTGTTTGGGTGCGCTCTTTATCTAATGCGTTTTTGTGGTCCGGCTCAATCAGGCTCTCCGTCTGGTCGGTAATTACTCCAGAGGACGGTGGCCCATCGCCATCACGGTAATAACAACCAAAAACACATCAGCTGTGACTTTCCACTCAGTGCTCCAGTTTGTGAGGAGAGACAAATAACCCCCCCCCCCCCCCCCTCCTCAAAAAAATCAACTCGATTGCATCCAAAGTTATTTCAATCAAGAAACTTGATACCATCAGTCGTGAGGTTAGAATTGGCTTTTTCAAGTTGAATTTGTGTGTCTCCAAACTGAAAGGAGGATCAAAGCACTTCACGCAATAGCTTCTTCAAACTTTAACTGATAACAGAAAGATTCTGGGAAAAGGAATATTGTATTTGAGGAAAAAGAATGCCCCGGCAGGTAATTGGTGTTCCTGCACTGATTCTCTTACTTTGTTTTATTTATTCAGAGTCGAAAACTGAGTAAATATAGAAAATAGAAAGGATTTGTGTCGAGGAGAAAGGGGTGTTTTTCGTTCCTGTGCTGGTGTGTGTCTTTGATTCTTCCCACCTCCTGCAGCCCACCTAGAAACCCTGTCAAGGCAGCGTGAGGAAGCAAAGGAGGCTTAGTAAACACTTTGTGTGTCTGCTGCTGGTGTGTGTTTAGTGTGGAGGGCATGCCAAGAGGCTGTTTTTCCACGGGTCGGGCGTCTGTAAACAAGCGGTACGACGGCAGTCCTCTCTTCCACGATCGGAGGTGGCACACTGTATGAAATGTGTGTGTTTGTCTTTTGGGGTTTCTTTTTTTCTTCTTTTGGACATGCCATTCCCAGCGAACGTGTGTGTGTGTGTGTTTTGGAGAGGGAGGCAACCCTGAATCCGATGGGCCGCCGATGGGTGATGAATTATTCCCTGTCTGGGACTCTGCATCGGTGTTATCACAGAGCCTGCTACTGCACCGGGGTGACAGCGGTGACAGCCCCCCCCCCCGCCTCCTGAAAAGATTTAGCGCTGACAAGTGATACTTCCTCATAATACATCCCCCTGGCCTGCTCCTCTGTGCCTCCCTGTTCCACAATCTCTCCATGCACACAAGATCAGTTTCTTCATGTTTTATACTTCAACTTATATTTGTTTAAGTGGGCAAGGAGGTGGTGGTCGGGGGCGGGGCTAATTTCTGTCACTTTCACCAGTGCAGTAGATCACCTTCGAAGGAGGCTTGGACGTGAACCCAAAAGTACTAACACAGAGCGAGAGAGACACAGACACACACACACACACACACACACACACACACACACACTCACAACCTGCATGTGTGCGACTCGGTTTGTCACAAAGTTCCATTAGGGGGCTCTCGTGCTTAAGGAATGCCTGTTGTGTTCTTGCATCAGTGTCAGTACTAAACCACATTTCCCCACTTGTTCCCTCTCTTGTGCTCTCCCCCCTTTCTCCCGTCTCTTCTTCTTCTTTTTGTCCTTCTTCCTCATCCTCCTCCCCCTGCAGAAAAGGTCACGTATTGCCTACAGCGATGAGGTGCGCAACGAGCTCCTGGGGGACGAAGCCAGCTCCTCGGAGAACCAGGTGAGGTGCTAATCAGGGGCCCGAACGACAGCAGCGTGGGTGGCTGACTGGCCCCCCGAGGGTGTGGGGGGTGGTGGGGGGGGGTCTGGGAGGGAGGGAGGGTCGGGGGGGAGTAGGCCCCTCGGCCCGGCCACCGAGAGCTGAAACCACGGCATTGTCACCAAGTCAGGCGGAAGCAACACTGTTTAATGCAAAGCTGGGCTGCCAGCGAGTGGGCTCAGGGCATGGGACCAGTGTCAAGCAGAAGCCAGATTGTGACTGACACACATGCACAAGCTTACACACACACACACACATACACACAAGAACACCTAAACACAAACGCACTATGCCACACACATTTAAATCCTCCTCACTAGAAAACGTCCCACAGCTGTTCTCCAGCCGGGTGTCGACTTTGGCCGATAATAGGCCCTCCATCCAAGTCCACAGAGAAACACACGCATGCACAAATGCACACACACCCACCACAAACTGAATTTCTAACTGTGGTTCTCCGGCCTTTCTTCAAACTCAAAGGGTGGCCAACGTGCACAATGCAGACACCCAAAATGAAAAAGAGTCCATGTTCTCATCATTTTAAACAAGTGTTATTTGTAAAACAATAAATTGTTGTTGTTGCAGTGCTCCATACAAATGATCCTTTCACCCTTAAATACGTATTTAATAAAAGAAACCACATTCTATTTGACACATTCACAATTGGCTGATTACCAATGACATTTTGTTTGAATAACAGTTCAGCCTGTTGGATTCAAGAGATATACAGATGAAGACCACGTCTTGATTTTCAATCACGGTCGGCAATGTTTACAAAAGATTAATTCACGGCAGTCGGGAAAGCGGCAATGAAGAAGAAAAGCGGTTATCTTGATTTGTGGTCTTAATTTGCCAAAATATGCTACATGTTCTTTTTTTTAACTTAAATAGTTTTTTTTCCTGCATCAAAACAATGAAACACCAACGGATTTTAACGCTCTTACCCATCGCTCACCTGCCCATCTGCCACTCGTATGCAGCCACACTCAACTGTGACCACACGTCTTTTGACTAATTATATGTTACCTTCACAATCGGCTGTCAACTGGCAGGGGTTAGTGCGTCTCCAGGCGCACGCAATCTCACACACTCGCGTGCAAAGAAATACTTTGCATTTGCACCCTCGAAAAAAGATGAGTACTCGAATGCATATTTGCACATTTAGTCCCGCAGTGTTTTATGTGGGTATATTTAGATGATTCACAGCTAAACAAAGCTAAATAAAGTTGTCTGCTTTTCCTTTTCTTTAAAAAAAAAAAACATTTCCCTATTACCATTTCAATGATGACCCATGAACTGCACATCTTAGAACATATGTATCAAGAAGCAAGATGGGTAATTGAAATGCATATTCCCCGCAAATTAGCAAGACACAATAGTGATTCTGACATTTTTTACAGAAGTTGGAAGGAGATTTGCTGTCAGAAATGTCACGTCTGAGACACTGAGGACTTCTATCGGTATTCTGTCAAGGAAAAGCCAAAAAAAAACAAAAACAGATCTTGTTTCATTTTTTCAAATCTTATTTGCCTTTTCATTAAACATTTATCCAAAAATATTTATTTATACATCTATTTAATGTGTGATTCAGAATTTACACATCTTGATGGAAAGTCATTGAAAAAATGTATCTGTATAGAATTCATAAAATTGAAGGATGTTTTACGTTTTTCTTTTTTTGGGGAAATTACTGTTTTATTATTTTAATTTGTGTTTTTTAGTATTCTTGATAATAATGATCAAATTATATTTCATGTCAAATTTCTGAATGCAAACATTAACGTAATTAATTTGATCCATTGATGCATTCACGTCAGAAATACCTTTTCATCATTTAAATCTGACATTGTTCACAACTCGTTCTTATTTTTATTTCACATCAAAATTGTGAAATATTTACAAATAATTATTCAATAAAATGTTAAAGATAAAACATATTTAGCTTTAAAAATGTATATTTGGGAATTTAGGCCAAAGAGTGACATTTTCCTTTCATTTCTTCCCTTTTATTTTATTTGAAAAAAATATCACCACAACTCAAAACTTGAATATGTTTTGAAATGTACAATGTAGATCACTTAATTTTGAAAAACACTTATAATAATTAGCAACTTTGATGTCTGGTGGAACCTTGTTAGAACATCTAAAATCCACACACTTCATGCTGGGGCCAAAAGCAAAGTGATAGATGATATACATTTTCCCTTTTTCCTCCCAGGTGCCGTATTTACCTCATTTTCGTTTTAAAACTTGTGGAGATAATACTTGTCCTGCTGTGAGTGGAGTACTCGGAACTTCAGAGTTTTTTTTTTTTTTTTAATCTAACGAGACGGTGGTGATAGGAGAGTGGAAAAGATGGCGGGGGCCGGGGCAAGTCGGTCAATTTAATTCCCGGCGATCTGAAAGAGGTCAGGATCATTTCATATAGCCCTGGCTGAGCAGATCATTACCAGTCGCAAATCTGCTGGTTACATGGCAAGGATTTATGGCTAAGTAAATGGGGAACCGTCATAAGTTCTGAAAATGGCACATTGGCCTTGCGATAATGGCTAAAGGACGATTTAATAGAGTTCGGCATTTATTCGTTATCTGTATGCGGACAGAGACTGAATTGGCACTATCACTCGCTTTTTTTTAATAATGTGGTGGGCTACCATTGCACATTTTCTCCTTCTGTTTCCTCTGCATGCAACCCACACACACACACACACACACATGCAGACACCCACCCTCTCCCTTCCCCCCCCCCCCCCCCCCCCCACACACACACACACAAAGCGGCAAACACACACACACGTTTTTCACACACCAACTATATACGGAATAGTTTCGATTTCAGTCACAGCAGACGGCTTGGCCACAAGAGATTGTGCTGGTTTGAGCCGGTATGGACCAGATTTTACAGGCTACAAAGGAAGCAGATTACCACTTGCATCGAATTCCGTATTGGATAAAAAAAAAAAGGAAAAAAAAGAATCTTTTGTTTGAAAAAAAAAAAAAAAGAAATTGCTGATTATCATAACAGAAAAATTGCAGCAGTGCATTTCTGAATACTGGCTGGCATCACAAAAACACAAGGCGAAGCGCTCATTCCGGAGCAATTATAACATTTACAATATTCTGTATTTACTGCACTGTTTCTCTTGAGCAACGTGAGCCTCGTTTTGGCCGCCGCTGAAGAAAAATACAAAGAAAAATTAAGCCACCCGGCTCGACGTGCCACTCGTATACTTTCACCAAATCCTCCACGAGGACTTGCAATCAAGTGAGGCAGCACAAATGAGCTGGAACAAGTTTTGTTTGGTACCCATTGACTGATGGCTGAGCCGGGGTGAGGGATCGCAGGATCCGCTGGGCTTTTTTTTTTTTTTTTCCTTCTCTTTTTTTAAAACCACCAAATAAGCACATTCACAGTGTAGTTTTAAACTTTGGCCTCTTCAATAATGCATTCTTGGTGGGGAGTTGCTGCGTCGAGTTAGACGGGTTTTCCCACTCTTAAGTGCGTCTGGTTACCGCCGACGTTTTCAAGGGGAGCGCACAAGGAAAAACACGCAATTATACTTGTTTACCTCCAACATTACGGATATCAACAATATTTTTATATTTGAAATATTGCAGTGCAGCGTTGTGTTTTTGGATTGGTGCAAGAAAGGATGCTGGGACTATTTTTGAGATGCTTGGAAAAAAACAAAACATGCAGGGAGGGTGGTGCTGTGACAAATGAGAGATTGTACTGGATATTTGTGCTTGGGTTTAATATAGAATAGTTTCCTCATGAATGTGTTACGTTTGAAACATTTCTTTCAGTGTGTTCACCACAGGTGTAGTATAAATAAACGAGGCAAATGTATGAAGTGCGTTATTGTTTTTTAAGATTTAAGTTGAATAAGTGCAAATGTTCAACACTATTATTTTAATGATTAGGTCGAAGGAACTGATGCTTAATTTTTGCTATCAATCAAGTTTTTATTTAAAATCTCGGGAACTCTCCCTCTTTTCATACGATAGAAAATCCTTCCAGGCTCACACAATTCAAATAAACACCACATGTAACAGTGGCTCCAAGCCTCTACTCAGATCTCCTAATGTTGGTCAAGGATTGTGGATGGCGAGGGGGAAAAAAAAAAAAAAAAACCTCCTCCAAAGGGCTTGCAGACCAAGAAACGTGTCCTTCCCCCCCTTCTCTGCCAACCGCGTTGCATTCCCACGATAAGCCCCAGCCCTTTCGCCTTCCTTCTCTGCAGCAGCCACAACAAGGGAAGCAACCTTTTTTTTAAAATTGTGATTAGGCATAATTAATGGCAAATGGGATTATTTCCCTCCCTCAAATGTCTGATTCATTATCGGAGATGCAAGGTTTCCCAGACCGGGGAATACGACTACCATTTCTTATTTACTTCACTTTTAAATTTCTCATTCTCTTTCATCAAAAATGTATAGGCATTCTAAGATTCATTTTTCATGATCTGCGTCTGTCCCAATAATGCTGTGCGTTCACTCGCGTGGTTTTTCCCCGTACGTAATCCAGACGCACCTTCGCTGCGATATCGACAGGATATCAGCGTTCATAAAGGGTGGCTCAGCATTTCTCCAACTTGGCTGCGAAGCACACGTTATTTCTTTTTCATCCCGAAATCAGCGAAATGACAAATCCAGTTAACACTATTTAATAACTGTGGAGACTGTGTTCTACTCCCGGTTTTTCTCCCTCCTCTTGCTGTATCAACATCCGCGACGTGACGTCCTTGATAATGTTAGGTGATATTGCGCGGCGAGCGATCCATTCCCTCTCTTCTTTAATGTGACAGCGCCAGGACTTGATCTTTTGTTTGTTCCAACAAAAAAAAAAAAGTCAGCCCGAGCGGCGCGTTTAGCTCCGTTTAATGTGTTTGTCTTGTGATTTTTCCAAATGCTAAACATGCAAACGGATGAATCGTCAAGGTTAATTGTCCACCCACCCACATGACCGATCTTCTTCTTCCTGCCATGTTTCTTCTTCTGCTTTTTCAAATTTTTTACTATTATCTCTGCTTCACTCTCTCCATCTTTTTCTCTTCCCCCTTTTGCTCTCACGATGCAGTTGATAAAGTTACGTGAAGAGGTAAGTGCTTCTCTGCTCTGACGGTTACAATTCTGCTTTCCCAACTGAAATTTCAATTTGCCCTCCTCCCTTTTTTTTTCTTCTTTTTTCATGTCTGAACGGCCTACAAGCCAAAGATAATGAATTCACTGACGGACAGTTCCTCCAGTTACCTTAAATAACATGAAGATAAGATGTTATTTTTCGGTTTGACTTTTTGAAGCAAATATTGGGGGGGGGATGAAGATAAACTTTGTCTGTTATTCGGTCAGACGACAGTTCGGGGCTTGATAAACTTTTTAGTTTCAAGAAGGATGTTCTGCCTAAGATGTTAACATCCACTCTCCCTTCATCTCCTTGAATGGAGCCACATACCGGTCTTTTGGTAATGTAGGTTATTTCTATCAACAAAACATGTGCATCATAGATGACGCGTGGTTGTCGTTCACCATGGTTCATCAACATCAAGCAGGTTCCAGAACTGTGCTGTACTGTTTACTGGATCCGAACATGCACAGCGTGCTATGTAATGAAAATGTCACTCGGCGTCAACTGCATTGTTGTTGCTTCACAAAATGTCAATAGAAATGATTTGATTAGCTGTCAGAATAGTTTATTAAGTTATGTTATGGTTTATAAAATGCATGTGGAGTTTGACAGAAGCTAATAGATCATAACCCTAAACATTTGTCAAATATTCCCGACAGCAGCAACATCTCCATTTTTTATAATTAACGCTGTGTAGTCGTACCGCGTTTAAGCCGATACCTTTTTACATACGTTCCATCGCTTGTCCCCTTTGAAGCGCGACTGAACTTATAGGCGCCGGCGTGCTTACAGTATGCTGCTAAACGAGCCTTTGAGTGAGACGGTGTTCAAAAGAACCCCTCAGATTCAATTCCTATCAAAGGCCCGGCATTCACACCCATCTATAATTAACAGCGCCCCAACCTGGCCTAGATGCCATGTTACCACACCCCCCCCCCCCCCCCCCTTTTTATTTAGCTGTACTTTAGTTTTCCCTTCCTCCTTTTTTCTTCTATTTGTGCGTTTCCTGCTAGCCTGAGGGTCAGGAGACAGCTCGCGTTTCCTCAGCTGTCTTCTCCCGCTTGGACCCGTCCGTGTGATGGGGCTCCATCCTGCGCCCCGTCTCCGCCGTCGCGCTCCTCCCATCGCAGTCGATTACCCGTCTGCTCCCCGCCCCGCGTCGGAATCAAAGGCTGGCACAGCTTATACACACTTAAGTCTTGCTTTAAAAAAGAAAAAAAACTATACTTTTTTTTTTATACAGCTGAAAAACATGTTTAAATATTTAGCAGCCATATTCACAGCTGTTTGACACTTGTAATTCCTCGTCTTACAAGTCCCAAACAAACGGCAGAGAAGATCACACAGTCAGTCTGAATCACAGCTGTCATCATTATTCACTTTGACTCTCCCCCACCCTTATTGAAATAATAAGGAAATCATCTGAACTTTGGAAAATGGTGATAGTAACTGCCTGTGTTTGATATTGAAAAAAGGCAGGAGAGCGAAAGAAGAGGGGAGTGATTTCTTTTGAGCTACAGCTGCATTGTTCTGGGGCTCCCCGTTAATAACTTACAACTGAAGAGTGTTTCTCGACGCCAAAAAGCACAACAAAAAAACACCACTTTTCGTGGATCCTAAGAAGATCTTTGTTCAAAATGTAGGTGTCAGATGAAAAGGCATACATGCATAGGCAGGAACGGGGTGGGGCGGTGGCGGGGCGCACCGGGGCACTCAGACATGCACCGTCGTTGTCATATATTGTATTTAAATCGTTCACTAGAAGGCTCCCTGAGACCTTCAGATATGATTTGGATGAAATCCTTAATTTAAAGTGGACTAACGGCAGATCTGAATGCCAGGTTTGTGTGTGTGTGTCTGTCTAAAGCTTTCACGATGGTGGAACTGCAGGGGTCAAGTCTCGTTATGTGACGTCTTAGAAAAGTTGGGGCTGGAAATCCACTTTGCACCGCCCCCTTTACGACGAAATGCTGACACAGCTGTCTGGGATTCCCGTTTTTGTGCAGTTGTGAGATATTTTGAATATAAAGATATTGCTATTCTGGGGAATAAGAGTCTCCTCAGTTTAGAAGAAGTTTGTAGACGTAACATGAAAACTGTGACCACGTAGTACCAGGTGTTTAGGTTTCATTACACATGCTCCTTTTCATTATTGTCCGTGGCTGGATTGTGTCATTACGAGGGCCATCACAGTGTGCCATTAATGGATTGTTAGTGGCTGAACTTTCACCCTTTCCTTCAGGTTCTGTCACCATCAAACCGGGGGCGCATTATTCTAATGATCTCAAACACACACACACACACACACCGCCACTGCTGCCACCACTACCACTCGTCCCCCCGCCCCCCCCCCCCCCCCCCCCCCTCCGGCACTAAAAGAAGACAGAACGAGAGAGAGAGAGAGAGGGAGAAATTCAGGAGGAGAAAGCTTTGAAGTGGCTTTTCCATCGCAGCGAGTCCGCCAGGCCGTCTCCCCGAGACGTGTCACCTTTGCCGAGAGGGAATAGGAGAAATCCCGTTTCGAATGGTAATGATAACATACTAATCACTCGAGCTCTTTGAAGAGCCCGGGGAGTGCGCAACTCTGTCAGTATCCCCAGCCCCCCCCCCCCCCCCCAGCTGCCTCGCTTCTCCCGGGCACGCGCAGGCGCTGCAGCCCGCGGTCTTGGGGTGTACGAGCGTAAGCATCGCATGTCAATACGTCCCCTCTGATCCATCGGCTCATTACGGCCCCCGGCTCGATATCCATGCACACCTCCACTGCGACTTGCACACTCTATGTGTGGGGCCCCCCTCCCACCCCCGTCAGTCCCAATGCCACACCCTCCTGAAATAAAAAATAAAAAACAGCGCACCTCGCGTCCCGCTCGCTGTCCCCTCATCATCGCTTTCCCCCCGTTTTACCACCCACCCACTGCATCCCCCCCCCCCGTTAACTATTCGAAAGTATCTCTGGCGTTTTAAATGACATCTGTCAGCGGCGCGAAGAAAAGGGAAGCGAGGGGAAGAAGAAGAGTTCAGAGGGAGTTTTTCCCCTCCGCGCGCTGTTCCCTTTCCTCTTATTGTCAAACTTTGAAAAGTGTGTCGTTGACTTATTATTTTCTTCTTCTTCTTCCATTTCCTCTGAGTGATTAGCTGGTACACATTCTGACAGCCTAACCCAAACTGGAGACACCCCCCCCCCCCCCCAAACCCTCGTCAGAGAGGCAGATGTCATTCGTCAGGTTGTTTTTGAGTGTCAAACTCCATCTGATCAGTTTCTTAGCGTAGCATATCAGAAAGGCCATCAAAACCACCAACATACGAGTAAACATACAAGCCTTCCACTTTTATGCTGTTCATGATCCCTCTTCTGAATTCGGCTCTGATTTAATGTAAGCATCGGGCACCACAGTGGACAGCGTGTGGGACTGAATATGTTCTCTGGAGCTATGGTTCTATGTTAGAAAGGTGGTTAAAAGTCTGCACCAAACAACCACGTACTAATAACATAGACTGGACAATGGCATTCGCCACCCTTTATCTACACAAAGCTTCTGAATACAGGTAAATGTTTCGCTGACGATTTGTAAACCGCTGAAAGTAGTCTGTGCATTTCATCCAATCAGCTAAATAACATTGTAAGATCTTCTAGGAGCAACCATGATGGGGAAATGGTATAATTGCACTGAATAAAACAACTTCAATATAATATCTAAGCATTATTTGAAACAAAGACGAATCAAAGAGATGCTTTTGTGATTAACCCCCTTGTGATGCAGTGCAGCAGAATCTTTTAATGAGAGGTGTAGTTTATCAGATCTTGGAAATTGTATTTAAAAAAAAAAAAAAAAAAAAACCTACAAGGCCAGAAGCACAAAAAACAAACCTAAAGGGTAGCTTTGGTATTTTTCAACCGTTGTTTTAACAACGTGGATGTGGTCAAAAATGATAAAAAACACACTGCGTATCCAGCTAAAGGTAAAGACCCTTCGTTTTTCTCTACAGTCCTTTCCATTATCAGACATGATAACAATCCTAAGCTTGTGGTGGCAAAAACAACGAGGAATTGCAACAGCGGCTTCCTTCCATTGTCGTCCCCAATAGTCACTTTGACACAAACGTGGGAAAACAGGGTCCACATTGAAGAGTCATTAAAGTTACCCTTTAAAGCAGTTTGTTTCCTCAACAGGTTGTCGGGAACTCCTCTCGAAGAAATGTTTTTAAACAAAACGTATTTGGGATAAATGCTCTATATATTGACATTTTAGGAAGTTTGTTGCAACCGAAGCAACAAACTTTGAGTAATCACTCATGAAACGTACAGGTATGTGTGTGTTCCACTTAAGTCAGCACCTCTCGTATTGAAAAATACAAATGATCACAAATAGATTTAGAAGCATTGTGGTCAATATAAGCTTTTGTCTAAACTTAGCATGGGTCCTTTTTTTTAATCGTTTTTATCTGGATGTAAAGAATCTGAATTGAACTCAAGTGTTAAAAAAAAAGAAGGTAAATCTTAAAATGATTTGTTTCCTGCGTGTTTATGTGTTACGCGCATGGTGCAGTACGTGACGCGCCCTCAGTCGTAGATTTGTGCGTTAGAGAGCACCGACTCTTAAGGGGGAGCCCGAGGCCGTTGGATCAGATATTTCTCGCCTTGCTCGTCAGACATGAATTTTTTCAGCTTACGGACCAGGAACTCAAATCACTGGTTCTCACTGGTGTCTGAGTAACTGCTATCAATTGATGTGTTTGCACGTGATATTAGAGCCCCAGCGAACACCTTGATACTCGCAAACATCCACTTTGAAAAGCGTATTTAATTATTTATGGAACACAATTTTTTTCTTGATACGCTCTCGGAGCGCCATGCTTTCAATGGGCAGCCTTGTCAATTGTTGATAGTAGTGAGTAAAGCAGGAGGGTGGGGGTGGGGGGGGGGAGTAACTCATACATCATGAATTACCACTAATGTGGACAAAAAAGATGCCGAAAAGACATTTTCGGGCTATGTTTAGGATAATTGTGTTCATTTATGACATCGACAGATTTGTGTTATTGTTGTTCTCATTAATACTCATGAAATCCTTCATTTTACATGTGACATTACTATCCACAATTACAGGCCTCACATTAGATTAGTTTGCTTGTTAATTCGCTCCCCTCTTGCACCTCCACCTTCCCCGCCTCGGCTCAATATCAGGACGCGACAACCCTCAAAGTCGTTCCTGTTTTTATGTCCGAGATGCAACACGCACATGCTTGATATTCCATCAGCACGTAACACATTGTCATCCATGAAGGTTATTGCCAACCTGGCTCGTAGGTGTTGTGGATGTGGTCTGTCTGTTTAGGTGACAGTGTTGATGTGTTTCTTTGAAATGGGTCCCAGCCCGCTCAAATCAATTGTTTGTTTTTTTCTTCTTTATTATTTTTGTGTGTTTTGTTTTCTCTGGATTCATTTTTTTTTTTTGTCTCTCCCTCTCTCCATGTGTTGCAGAGAGCGCATCTGTTGGACAACACAGAGAAGCTGGAAAGGTCATCACGGAGACTGGAGGCCGGCTACCAGATAGCAGTGGAAACCGGTTCGTAGTCTGTTTTCGGATTGGGCGAGGAGGGAGTCAGGGGGTGTCGGCGGGGGGAGTCAAGATAGTGGTGGGGATGAGTGAGCGACAGCAAATTGTCTTGCTCATATGCGAGGTGGGTGGATGTGTGTGTTTGTGTGTGTTTTGAGGGTGGTTGGGTGGGTGGGTGGGGGCAGAAAAGAAGGGGGAAGAAAAAAAAGAAAAAAAACCTCTCTTTCCTTGACGCCTGATGACATTTTCGGGAGAACATCAAAGGCGAGCCAGGGAGGGAGAGAGAGAGAGACGTACAGGCAACAGATCGAGCGCCGCTTCCTCTTGCGCTGCTCCCGAAGAAAATGTTTGTGTGTGTGTGTGTGTGTGTTGAGCGATTGTGGTTTTTTTTTTCTACAAACAGACGGGGTCTATGAAAATAAACAACGTCAGCGTTCCTCCTGAAGTTCTTAATTCAGGAGTGCAGAAATAAGACAAAAAACATAATATCACACTCTAAATAAACACACACACAAAGTCCTTTTTTCCTCATTATCAAGGAGGGTTTTTTATCTTAAAATAGGAAAAAAAAAGCTCATTGCAATCTTAAATAGATTTAAACCAGTTAGCATATTTTTTTTCTTCTTCCTGTCTTCCTTCCTGACAGTCACCACATTATTGAGGCACAGTGTATTCCTCAGAGATTTATCAAAGCTCATTCTTGAAGTATCAACCAGCTTTCTGTGGCTTCCGTTGTAGTTTTGAAAAAGTTTGTCAATTTACACTATAATCGCGGGGTGGCTGGCGCGTGCGACATCGACAGATTTAATAATTCAAGCAAAGGAAGGTTCGCACGCAGACCAGCGGCCTTTGATGTTCTCCGTGCCTTGCCTTCACAAATGCATAAATACAATCTGCATTCTCTGCCTAAAAGTATCGATTGAAATGCTCGGGACGATCCCGCCGTTATCCCGAGCTTCCTGACTTTTAATTCTACCCGGCTGTACCTTTTTGCCGGCTCCGTCTCTGGTGTTTTTTTTTTTCCTCGCAGCCCGGTCGGTTTCAAAGCGGCGGGCCGTGGCTTAACGCCGCTCGGTCCCCCCCCCCCCCCCCCCGCCCTCCCCTTCCATCGTCGGCCACATGCCCCTTGACCCCGTACCACCGGCGGCGCTCTCATCCACCGTGTGCACAGCTAGCTCGGAACAATGCTCGTTTATCCTGCCTCGGTCCCACACACTTGGCTTGGTCCCCAGCAGCTTGGCGTGGGGGCAGGGGTGCAGGGGGGGGGGGGGGGGGGGGAGCTTCGCCCCACGTCTTTAATCCATGACCCCTTCCTTTGCGCCGCTGTCGATACCAACCCTCCGCTCAGATGCACAACCTGAAATGGCGACGTCGCCGGGGTCAAACACGGAATACATCTGCAACAAATAAAAGATCCTCCACTCCTCCACGAGCTCTCTCTAATTCAGCAAACGCGCTGGGCCCGAACACATCAGGTAGCGATGTTTATCCTCCGGTTGAACATCTGACGTTCTGAGGGCGTCTTTGTGAAATGCCGCAGTATTTGGATCAGAGGCCTGCCGTAGTTCTTTTAGAGTAGAGACCCAGGATACTGAGGGGTGGGATTTGTCTTTTTGCAAACACTAAATTGTTTTTTTCGTCCAATAAAGGCTCCATTTGTTGTAGCTCCTTCTCTCCCACATCAAGAACTGCATTCGGCTTTCTTCACGCATTTCATTTCAAGAAATGGCATTTACAAAGGGATGGCGTCCATGGGCCTTCAACACAAATAATTAGAGTTTTTCTCCAATCAGACACTCTCTGGTCATCTCGCAAATTCTTTTCTTGCCAGGAACTCGACTCTTGCCAGACATCTAAGATGTACTTTTTACGGAGAGCAGTTTGGCGTCGTTATTTTCTATTATTACAAAGTTGCAACACCTCCATCGACAATGACACGGTAGCCCTCAGGAGCTGTAAGTGACCAATGGGGAAAGTGGAACTAACAGACATTTTGTTTCAAAGAGATAGATCCTCAACAAAGAACTCGCGTAGAATCTCAGCTTTGCTCTCTCACGCATTTCTCTTAACCGTTGACAATATATCTCTTAATGACCAGGAACAAAAAAAAGCCAGGATGCTTCTAGGTCACATTTAAGGGAAAAGGGAATACTCATAGTTCTGAGAAAAGCCAAATCTTCACACAGTCTTTCCCCCCTTCTTCTACCGTTCTCAGTGTCTCCAGTGAATTTAGCGAGGGAAAAAAAAAAACAAAGGCCCGCCAAAAGCAGTGAGAGCCCTCAGAGGGACGGCGAGGAGACTCCTCGGACGCACAGAGCTATTTACCACACGCACCCTGAACAACCAGGGGCCTCTGTTTGTCTCATAAATAAAGTATAGAACTTCATTAGTGAAGAGCACGGGCTTAAAAGCCCAGGCATAGCAACAAGCCAACATGGGGGCTAGCCCAGTTTAAAGAGGGCCCTAAATAAAGTGGGAGGGCATGCAGTTAGCCAATTTAAAGACATTTGAGTCGGGGGCATTTGAAATGCCCAAATGTGGAGGCTTGACTGATGTTAAATCAAAGGCATGCCAGATTTTAGTCCTTCCCTCCCCAGTTGAAAAGGTTTTTGAATGATTTATGATTGCTTGTTTAGAAATGGATAGCATGTCAGATAATGCATCTAAGTTGCAATGATTAGCTGCTCCACCTTTTTGATGATTATTCATTGAAGAGTGAGAGATAGTTACATACTAATCCACAGTTCATACAAGAAGAAAAATGCTCCATCAAAAACTTCCCCTTCCAGGAAAAAAATTCCCTGCTTTGTTTACCGGCAGCACTCTATTAATATAGTGGCTTTAAATAACGTTTGCTTTGTTTTGCCTTTACTGATCATTTTAGGGCATTACAATAATAATAATAATATTAAGCTTCAATTACGGGTTGTAATAGCAATAGTTTTTATGTGGGCTTGATTCTTCTGTTGTTTCCCTGCAGAGACATGACTAATGCATGTTTTATGCACTTCAACATTTAATTCGAGCACAAAACGTAACGTCCCTTCATTTTTTACAATTACTATGAGCGAATGAATGCTTCTCGAAGGGCCCTTTTTTCAAAAAATCATTTGACTCAATAACTCCAGCCGGCAAACGTGGAGTGAATTTACTTTGAAAATTCAACCCCCCCTTTCTACTTGTTCAGTTGACACAAATAACTTAGCAATGCCAGCAAAAAGAGCCCCTGAAACAAAGAGAGACACAAAGACAAAAGCGCCGCTGCTCTGCATTTTAAAGGTGGCCGGCGAGAGGCTGGGTGCGCTGCTCGGGCGACTGTTCTTGGCGTTTAGGGGGCCTGTAATCAATCCTGCTAAAAATGAAAACAGCTCATTAGGGATTGATTTCAGTCCCGTTCAGATAAGCAGAGAAGGGGCCAGAGCCTGGCCCCGGAGGGGAGGGGACCCCAGCCGAGTCCAAAGTTCACGCCATGCCAGGTAGAGAGCAGCACCGCGGGCGATCAACTTTATTAGGACGGAGATAAGCTGATTAGACCGCGTCAATCAAAGGTGCCAGTGACTCTGTCATCATGTAGGGGGCTTTTTCTGTCTAGCTCTCATTTTTTTTCTTCTCTCCCTTCCCACTCTCACAATCTCCCTCTGTTTTTTTTTTTTTTTTTTGTGATAAATCATTGAAGCGACCAACAAAGTCGCAGCCATCGCCGGGCTAAGCTAAGCAGCCCTGCAGTTGTCACCAAGGCGGACGCGTGGGGACCCTGTGATGTTGTGACGACTATATTAAAGAGTACATCAATTTGTTTTAGAGCAGTTTGATTTTTCAACTGCAGTGGTATTAAAAGAGAGTGGGGGGGGGGGGGGGGTTCAGAATGTCGGTGTCATCGAACATGATTCCGGTGGCAGAGCAAGGGGGTGCCGGGACGAGAGGAAATAAATAGATAAGTGACAGAGTGACGAGAAATAAATAAATATTTTCTTTTTTGCAAACACACACACACAAAAACTAAAAATCTTCATGGCTCCCGTTTGAAGCGGAGTGTGGCTTTGAGTCTTGCTGCGAGTCCACGGGCGCTGGAGTGGCCCAGTAACACAGCGCACGTTTGTCCCGGCTCTCTATCTCTCCCCCTCCATCTTTGTTTCTCTCCCACTCACTTTATTTTTTCCCTCTTCCCTCTAAAGATCAGACTCTGGGATTCTTCTGGTGCCGGGGCCACCGAAGTGGCGCTCGCGCCTCAAATCCACGAGCAAACACTCGGCGAGTGACATAATCGGTCACGTTGATGATGTGTTAGTTATATTTAAGCAGAAGCTGTTTTTATTTGCAAATTTGATTTGTTTAAAATATTTAATGTTCATAATGTTGTCAATACTTGACATTATATTTATATATATATATATATATATTATATAATTATATATATAAACATCTTGGTGAAACACATTTTTTGTGTATTTTGTTTGACTTGCTAGTACGCCAAAATTTTCTAATGAAAATAATATTTTATTTGCCACATCAATAATTTCTAAAATGTCCAATGTCTAAACAAGTTGCTTCATCTTTTTCACTTCTATTATTTCTTATTCTCTGTTTTAGTGAATATTTGAAGCATCAGTTTGCTTTGGTCCATTTCCTTCAGGTAAAGCATAATACATACAATCAGTTGTATTTGCTTTAAAAAGAAGAAAATGTTATTTGATATTGGTTTGATTAATAGAACTGAGATCTAGGACTTCACAGCGCGAGTATTTCAGCTAAAGAGGCCTCTTCGCAATATTCGTTTTAAAGAAAAGCATGTTTTTATTTACAGCTATTTAAAACGATAATAGTGATTAAAAACACTCTCAAAATGTAGCTCGACAACACATTTACTCGATGTGTGTGTGTGTGTATATATGCTTCAACGCATAACATCTCGCGCAGGGAAAACCTAGCCGCGGGTGAGCTGTTTATCGGTAAACCCCCGGTGGATGAAAGGCACAGCAATAATGATTTTTTCACTCCTAATCGGACCTTGTCAGCAAGGCGTCTTATCGTGGAGAGGAAAATGACACCGATCCTATCGAAGAGCCTGGAGTCCGAGTCGGCTGCGTTTCCTCCACCGCCCCCCCCACCCCCCCCCCCCCCCTCCCCCACCCCCCAATCATGGCCGGCCGTGGCCCAGCCATATCTAGCGCCGCCACAAACGGCGGGCGACGCTTTTTTCATGTGGACTTCAAAAACATTGCGAGTCATTAAAATTGCACCCGCGTTCGGCGGCGGGGATCAGCCGCTCCGGAGCGAAAATGGGATGTGGGAAGAGGAGACTCGCTAAATGTGTTAATTCCATCCTCACATGTTTAAGGCTTAATTTTAATCTGTTTGAGGAAGGGGGAGGGGTGTAGGGGGGGTCGATTGGAAAGAGTGGGTGTGGGGGGGGGGGTTGCAATGAGAAAGCCTGGCGCCGCAATAAATCGCCATTATCTTTGACACCCTAGGACTCAGCTGTTCCAGGGATTTAGGGGTCCACTGGCAACAGTCTATAGCGCGGGGCATGAAAACACTGTTTACGCTTGAACTGCGGTAGCTAAGGTGCAATCGCCGGTTTCAGGCAGCGCAGACAAAAGGCCCGCCGCGCACAATGGCCCGGCTAGCATACGTACCCTCAATGGAAGAGCTGAACCAACAGACTCGAGTGTGTGTTTCTGTGGGTGTGGGTGTGGGTGTGGGTGGGTGTGGGTGTGTGTCTGCGTTTCGACAGGTGTTGTCCCAAATATTAGCTTAAGTTAAGTGGCGCTACGGCTAAGCGGCTAATGTTTGCGCAGGACTCCACGAAGCTAGCCCGTCACACCAAAGATGGCTGCCTGCCGACGGTTCCTGAGTGAATAACAACCGCTATTCTCCTCGCGTCCCCCTGTTGGGTGTGCACAAAGCCTTAGTAGCATTAATAACATTATTAGAAAATCTAATAATTAGACCTTTAGTCAGTTATTAGCTTCAACAAGGCTCTCAACATAATGAGACTCTTGGAAGTAATGATCTGACTAGAGAGCTCATTGGAGCTTTCAGGCTGAGCAAAACATGAGGCAATATTGAAATGTTGCCTCATGTTGTCAAATGAATTCTAAACGCGAGGTGGATTTCGACCGAGAACAGATGTAATCAAACCTCATAACGTTGAGTACGGTTCTTAATTCATGACACTTCCTGCAGTGAAAAGGTTACATTACCTTAAGCATATTATTCTTCAACTTGATCAACGTATCGAAATGGCAGACTGTTACGAATGTCCCAAAATATGATAAATGCTGACAAACAATTTTCTGAACAAAAAAAAGCAAAAACAAGTCTGTTGTCATCTTTGAATGATGCACAGGGTCGGTTAGTAATAACCTCAAGAATTAAGTCACAGTTAGTAAATGTGACTCTAGTCTCTATCAGACATCATCCAGATCATTTATTGATATGATCTAATCCTTACCTCGAGATTTACAAAAACGCCCTCCAATTGATAGATAGTGGAATGCCACTATATCTTAAGAGACAGCTTCGTCCCAACCGTAAATCATATTAAAATAAAAAAGTCTATTATTAGGTTACAATAACTAAGAAGACCCCCCCTGCCTTCCACCCCTGCCGTCTTGCATGCAGAAGAAAAAAAAATGCAGTATTGACCTCTGGCTGACACAGACAAAGCTGAGGGAGGGAGGGAGAAAGTGCGACAGAGAGGCGAGCGCTAAGACAACAACTGTGAAGAGCCGCATAGGGTTAAAGAAAAACTGTTTCAGAAGGAAATGGGAGACAAAAGCAAAGACTTGGAGCCCCCGTGGGCGCTTTAAAGAGCCGCTACATCTAAGGCGCTGAAATATAAAAAATAAAAAAGAGAAAACGGAAAGGGAGCACCAAAAAAAAAAAAAAATTGTATAATAAAGTAAAGGAGTGGCAGCGAGAGACAATTGTGCCCCCTTGTCACCCAAGGACGTATATCAGAAATATTAATTCGGTGATGAGAATGACGTACTGGATGACAAGAGGGTTGTGGTTATTTTAAAACCCTAAATGGAGTAAAAAAAACAACAAGGAGACATTTATCATGTGGAGAGGCGTCTTTATAGAGACCAGAGATGCAGATGTTGGGAAGGAGATGACTAAATTCACCCAGATAAAATGTCTTTTACATTACGTCCTAATTTACAAAGAACCAAAAATCCCGAGGATTTTTTTTTTTGACCGGTAACCTCCTTTACATCCGTTCTCATTTCAATAAAGTGAAGTGACAAATGTCTTTATTTAGTAATGGGTTACCAGCAAATTCTTGAATAATGACGAGTCAAACTACCATTTATCAAACATTGCTTTCACAGCACGTTGTCAGTCACATAAACAGGATATTTGTAAATTTAAATGAGTTTAAAGGAATACTTTTTTCTTTGTTTCAAAAAGACTACAGTTGTATTTAATAAAAGCAATTACATTTTTTCCCCAATTTCCTTTTGTTTGTGTTCAAGTGGAAAGCTAATCATCACATGTGAGTAACTTACATGTAACTAAGGATTGATTAGGCCAGTATACACTTTTTCAATTCCAACTTGCATAAATATTAATTGTATTCAGACATTTAATTTAATAATGTATAATTAAAAAAATGTGCTCACACTATGCATTAAGTTAAAATTGCATCACTTGTAATAATAATAGTAAGCAGTCTAAAGCTAAAATAATAGCTTGGTACCCAGCATTTTAATGATCATCATTCCCTTACTGTAGATGGCTACATAAATTAATACAATTTTGAGGCCTGTGTCTTTAACCGTAAAATAGAAATACCAAATAGATAGAAATAAGAGAATAATTATTAGAAATCTCTTTTTCTCAATATTCTGTTCACTAAAACTTACATTTATTTATTGCCCTCACAATAAGTCCACAATCATTCGTTATATAATACAAAAATACTATGAATAAAACTTTAAGCCACCCAGTAAGCTCTATATATTTTGCATTTTTTAAAATGTTTCCTGGGAAATAGCATGTGATTTACTGGATTGTTAGTACCAACGTCTCTCAAGTGATACTATAAATGGTCTCAAGTAATCTGCATTTTGTCGCTCCTCATGATTTAAAGCGAGTCATCAGCGGTAATCACTATTGGATCCTATTTAACGTTCCTTTCCCCGCCGGGGAACACATCGAAAAAGTCCTCCGAGGGAACAACCAGCAACAATGACTCCTTCTCAGCTTAAGACGGTGCAGTCGATGCTTTAATGTCGGATTGTTTTAGTGTGTCAGATCCCGTATCGTCACACAGATGTTCTCCAGCAGCACGGCTACCGACCCTCTGGCCTCGAGGCTGCGAGGGAGCAAGGGATACTCTCACATTTAAGCGGCTCGGCCTTAAAAATGCAGGGCCGCGGCAGTGAGTGTTGCCTGCAGCCTTGAGGAGAATATTTCCTCCCGTCGTCAGGCAACCATCGAACGCGGCTAAATGCGCTCATTAGCTCTTTATTAATCTGCAGCTTCTGTTCGAACGCCACCCGGGCCTCCCGCCCTGCACAACGCACAATTATACTGTACTGTACAAACACACTGGAGCACATTAGCCGTCTCCGTCTGTCCTCGCTCCTCTTTTTCCTCAATGGTAGCCCCAAGGAGCCCCCCCCTGCCCCATACACACTCCCCCTTTCCCCCTCGTCAAAGGAGCTTCCTCCTTGGCTGTCCCGGGCCCATCAGACAGGGTGCCCGCCCGTTTAAGACACCCGGGGAACATGAAACGGATGCGGGCCGAGATGTCAGCTGGTCGCCCCATCTGCCAGTCAGTGGGATGGTAAAGCTTTTGTCCTGGGGGGGTAACCTTAGGAGTGCCCCGTGGGCCGCTCGGGCGCGGACGGTGCGCGTGCGCTTTGGGAACGGAAGACTCTGCGTCACAGCGTTTTTAAGCAAAGCTCGCCACACACCACGCGCTGACATTGTCCTTTTAGTCCTTGCATGACTTGACTTGTGGACATAGAGGACTGACAACATTTGGACCGCACCGACCGGAACTTAAAATGAGCCTCCTCTGTGGTCAGATCAGGGTGAAATGGCCGCTGTGCTTATCACAACGTGTTTGACTGGCAGATATTTCAGGGGAATAAAATGTGTAGGTCTCAAAGAAAATGTCCTTGGTTGGCCTGCAGTTAATTGATCTACTCACTTCTTATGGACACACAGTCGGCAGAGCTCTCATCACCATTTCAAATTGCCTGGAACTTGTCTCTACCCCTACCCCCCCCCCCCCTTTAAATAACATAACCTTGACAGTACAAACAGTTTGACTTCCACATAAATGAACAAATGCACACAGTGGATGGAGGCTGGCCGTCTGGTGGAAATGAAGCACGGATCCACACGTGCATTCTATCGTTCGGTAGACAGGCCGCGCCCTTGAGCTGCTTTGAGAGGGAGGAGCCGCTCGCTCTCGCGCTCAGTGAGAAAGCAGCTGCTGAAGCGGGGCCTCCGTGCACCCACCGATGCAAGCACATAATCCTTTGGAAGGGTCTATGTGAGCCCGAGAGTTCCTAAAAAGAAAATGCACGCAGACAGCATGAACTTATTTATTTACCACTGAGTTATGCTTTTGTAGTTGTGCCTGTCAAGGATATCAGCACAAGTTAAAATGTATGCTCTTGTACACGCGTGTGTGTGTGTCTGTGTGGAAGTGTAGGTCTCCTCGTAAAATGTGAGCGTTGCACGTGCTGGTGTTGCACCTCAGTTGTTTCAGGCGCCGATCCCGATATGATTCATAACAACAAAGTCCTCTCCTTTTGCCGCGCTGTAATCATTTTTAGGCAACTTTGACTGTTTACCGCCATGTAGAAAGCTTCCCGTAAGTGGTCTACACAGTCCCTGTGCTCACATCAGTCAGTCTCACCGCATGATGCATGTGCCGTAGTGGTAGTTCCTGAAGGGCTGATGTATGCGCACAGCTCCACACCGGCAAGTCCTCCCCGAAGCACATCTATGATCTCGGGTTACTCAATCATCAATCAAGGCCAACTGCAGCGTACTGTACTGTCGCCCATCTTTTAAAGCTCAGTTGTGAAGGACTGGCTAAGATGGCCTAAGGGACGCTTTCCTTGGTCTGGCCCGTCTCAGGTTTGATGTGAATATGTGCGTCGTTACGAGTCTACACACAGAACAGAGTCGACGCATTGATGTGGACTTGTTTAATGTTTGGTAAGGGCCACCTAATAGTAGAAAGGTGATTTTTTGTTGTTGTTGTTGTTGTTTTTTTCCCTTGCACACATTTTACAGTAATTTGTAAGTTTCCTCTTATAATTTCCTTTTCAACCTGCATGAAAAAATAAATGGAAAATTCTAAGTGAGAGAAAATAAAACCCATAATTTTAGTCCTTTTTTCCCCAACAAAATAACAGTATTATTTTGTTGCTACATAGTGAATTAGTTATTTTAAGGTTAAAAATAAATATTAATTCAATTCAATTAATTCAAATGACAAATTCCACTCTTTGCGCTCCTATCACACAATTTCTTCACTACTGTTAGAAAAAGTAGTAAACGGAAAGGATTTTCCAACGCTATTTCCAAATTTTCGTTCTCGGAAATCTTACTTAAAAAATGCTAACTTTAATTTCAGACAATATGGAGGGACAATGGAGGAAATGCAAAAAAAAACAAAAAACAAAACACAGAATCCCCCCAAAACATATACTACTTACACTTTCTCCACAAAGCTCCTCAGACTTCATTATACTATCCAGAATGGACGTTCGATATTACAACCATAGACTTGCATGCCAATTTTCCTGTGTGCTTGAAGTGAGCTATTGTGCCGTTATAATGAGCTGTTTAGACTGGTGGCCGTTGCATTTGGGCTGCAATAACCAGCTCAATGAATAATTGTTACTGCCTCTTAAAGGCCAGATGTATGGAATTCATGCAAATTCTGAGGAAAATGTCCGTGTGTGTGTGTTTGAGGGTGAGGGTGTCTTGGAATAATTGTATTCCAGATGTCCTTCTTTTATGTGAACCACACACACACACACACACACACACACACAGACAAAAGGACAGAACAGATGATGGCGATGATGATTAAGATCTTAAGCATATGGAGATTCTGTGTTTAGTGTTTGTGTCTACGTGTGTATGTGGCTTTTTTTTTTTTTAACATTTCTGCTCCCTCAGTCTTCTGTGACAGGTTCACCCATCTCTCCTGGGGAGGCCTTCACTCCCAATTTAGACGCAAGCGTCGTCAAGTGACAGCAATGGCTCCGGCACCCTACCTCTGCAATGTGACTACAGTTAACTTAACAAGTCTCGATATGTGAGCTCCATCTTTGATGTGGCTGATTTGAACGGTTCGAGCATCTTTCTTGCTGAGAGAGTTTTTGGCAAATCTGTCAAGATGATCTTCAGAGGGATGCAGGTCATTTCTGTCGCATTTTAAATAGTGGAAAAACAAAACAAAAGCATAGGTCTACCTTTTATCGTGTTTTTCGTTTTTGTGCGAGAATCTCCATCACAGGAATGTGCTTCCTCTGGCTCTCGTGTGTCAGCTGCGTTACGGCCCTTTAGGAATGTCGCAGTCATCGGGATGGACATGTGTGGCCGCGCTGGACTCAGGTGTCTGAACGGGAGCAAGCGCCGGGGCACAGCAGCACAATACCATCTGCCCAAGTCTCGTTTGCGCGGCGATCCAAAGTGTCAACAGCACAACGGCAATCAAAGAGCCCTCTGATATAATACCGTTGTGAAGGTAGTCCCTATGCGAGGGGAGCCTGGCATTTCACTAAGCTCCCTGTCTACTTTGGACCTCTTTGTGGGGCGGGGCTTTAGTGTAAGTTTCTGCGTTTTTTGTTGTTGTTGATGTCGTTCTATTTATTGTTTGGTCTCATCTTTGATATCTTTACCGTGCCTGCAAACACCAAGTGAGCATGTCACATCTGTTTTAGGAGATAAATAAAAAAAATAGAGAGAGCAACCACATCACCGCAGTGTGCTATCCCGCCCCCCCCCCCCCCCCCCCCCCCACCTCCCCCCGCAAAAAAAGGAAGTTTGGTACAGAAACGTTGCTTTAAAATGAGTTTCTCTTAATGTGTACATGTCATCATGTATGTGTGTGGGTTTTTCTTGGGGGGGGGGGGGGGGGGGGGGGTGTTGTATTGAGTGACAAGGGCATGCCTCTTGAGCCACCTGGATTTATTTGGGCCAAACAAGGGGGTCTGATGTCTGTCTGGGCAATGGGGCCTCTGAGCCACGAACAGAAGGTGCCTCCTCACAACTCACACCTGAGCTCCTCCCATCCTGGGACCTCTCTCTCTCTCTCTCTCTCTCTCTTTGGCTCCCTCCATCCAAACTGCCGCTTCTCTCTCCCTTTCTTTCCCTATCCCTCCGTATCCCCTGCTCTGCTCTCCCAGGCCGTGGCCTGGCCTACTTTTACCTCTCCCGCTCCGGACGCTTTGAAGTCGACTCCGCTGGCCCTTTCCACAGATCATGTGCGCGTTTGGAAACGGGCCCCTTTGCTCCATCCTCAGTCTGTTTATGCATATACATTTCACAAACAGGAATGTGTAGTTAATCGTCTACAAAGAGAAGCAGTCTCTCTCATGTATTAGCTGTGCTTATCACAGTAAATGATGCTACGGTTCGCTGTTCCATTTGCTTGATTCTCTCATTTCTTTTTGAGTCACTGCTGAGTTTGTTTCCTTTTGTTGTCTTGTGTTTTTTTTTCTTTTTCCCAGACGAATCTCCCACTCAGTTCCTGGAAAAGAGGCTTCATTCAGGGAGGAAATGTGTGTTTGCTTGTCTGTTGGCATCTTTTTCATTTAGTCTTGAAGTGACAGGGTGTGAAGCTGGGTAGGCGGGTGCATCTCAGAAGTCAAAAGCGCAAACACTAACAAGACACCAGGCAGGCTGCTTTTAGGTTGTTTTTTTTTGTCACGGTAAAATCAACTGAAAAAGATCAGGCTTCATATTCTTCTGGTCAGTTTGGCTTTCTTTCACATCATTTTGCCACAAAGGACATGCATATTTGTGAATAGATGATACTTCCTCTTTTGATGGTATAATCCAACTGTTTGTGGCGTAAGTGTTCCATCTATTACTTTAATGTGAGGATTTGATTACAAAGCCATTTATATGCAACAGCTATTCTTAATTGATCCCAATAATTCGCTACGTAATCTGATGCGACGCAATGGTACCACAAGAACGGGAGTTGGTTTTAGGCACTTGAGGTTGAAGTGTTGAAGTAATCCTCCCGCTTTAGCTGAGGCCGTACACGGTCCTAGAATCCCCCCCCCCCCCTCCCCCGCTCCCCCTATTTTAGAAAACTGCATTGCTCGCTCGTTATAGCTCCAACTGACATGTTTTAGTGGCTCTTTATTTTTGTCCATCCGTAGGCTGTGCAACATCCCAGTCGCAGTGCGAGTGAAGCGCAAGTTTCTCACATTCCCTCCCATTGTTTCGGTTGGTGTTGTTTCTTGAACGCCCCTTTCACGTGAGGTTTGTATGTATGCAGAGTTGGAAAGCCACCAACAAGGGTACAATTTTCACTTCAGTCATCCGGTCTCGTGGCATTCTCTTTCAGTGCAGGCAAATGCAGAATTAACAATTAAGTAAGTCAAGCTGTCTGTAGTTTGAAATATTTCTTGGACTTGGACTGTTCACAGTGGATTCTTGTCACACTTTTATTCTGATCGCCATGCTTTTTTTTGGGGGGTGGGGGGGGGAGCTGTACATCTGTTGACCTTTGTGGTAAAAAAAAGGCTGCAATGCACAGTATCACAAAGTGCTCATCAGCGCTCCAGTTGCCGGCGCATCGGGACAAAACCATAGGAACGCAACTGTCGCCTTTGTCTCCAAGTGGAAGTGTAAATTACCAGCCAGTTCGACACTAACGCCTCATTGATTCAAACTGGTTCCCGAGCAGGTGAAGTGGGATGTGACCGGCCAGCGCAACGACCGGCATGGGAAACATGGCAATTAATGGCACACGGCGGACGTGTCCGACTTAGTGGCGTCAATAGAGAGTTGCCCCCTCACGCTGCAGCATCGCGGTAATTAGAGCGTTCGTCTCTTTGGGCTCTCAGAGGTGTGGAGGTTGAAACCTGAATCTACTTTTTAAAATTGATTTAGATGGTGATGGTCACTTCATGTAAACTTCGAGGTCATCGTTCAACTATTGTCCACCCCCCCCGCCCCCCTCCATATCAATGCCATCTATTATGAATATCAGGAGGGAATTTTTTTTTTTCTTCCCCCACTGTACGTGCGCTTAAACATCAACCCGAGTGCCACTGCAGCGTAGGAGTGTGTATCCAATAATTTGTGTGTGTGTGTGTGTCTGTGTGTAATTTTTAAGAGGCTGTCTTTGCGCCATCAGAATAATAATGTGTTAGTTCATTCTTCAAGATGTCTGCGACTGTAATTAGTGGAGTGCTTTGAGGTAGGCTAGCCCAGGGCAATGGGAGGGACCGAAGGGAGCAACAACACGAGGAAGGCGAGAGAAGAAAAGCTCCGTCCATTTCATGGTCCTGATGGAGGTTATATTTTCTGTGACAACTGGACCAGAGTAATCAAAATGTGTTAATAATCCCTTCAAAGGGGCCTGGCGGCGCATCAGTGAGAAGCCTCAGTGAACGCCAATCCCCCGCTAGACCCCCGGTTCTGGCCGCCCCGCCCTCATTGACCCGCTGTCATTCTCCCTTTGCTCCCCGTCACCGCCCCGCCTCCTCGTCTTTAGCTTTTGATCTCATCCGACGTCTTCCACGTTTCAATTCACTGTGCCTGGACACTTGCACCAAACTCACATGTCGGACTGAATTTCCTTATTTCAACATCCCCCAAAAATGAGTCACAAGCCTCGGGCCCGGGCCACAGAAGGTCTTGGTCTTAGAGGCCCCCGCCCCTCCCAGCATCAACCCCTGGGACGGGTCCCGATCAGACTGTATAGGTACCATAAGTTCTATCTTTTGTTTGAGGATTAACACAAAGGTCAAAGTTCACAGAGATGTCCAGATGGGGTCTCGTGTGCTAAATATCCATACCTTCCGCTCCTAAAAGGAGGTTGAACGTGATCAATGGACTCGATCGATGGGCATCCTGGTGGAGGTAACGCCGCCCAAAAAGTTTGATCGCATGCATATTGATCAGCGTGAGGCTAAGAAGCTGTAAGGCTATTGATTTTTGTTGTAGAGATTTGCATTGTTTTAGTTCATCTTTATTTGTCCAAATATTTGGATTGCAAGTGGCTACACACACACACACACACACACAAACGGTATCGGAAGCTATCTTAATGTCCTTTCTTTTTTCCTTCAATGAAGACTTTGCCAATTAGAGAAACTCTTCCTTCATTTCGTAGTCTAGTCTGGAGCTGCGTGTCAGGATCGGTTTGAGGCATTTAAAAAATGCATGGGGGTCCAGGTGAGGAGCTCGAGCCGCTTTGCGACCTGGAAGCCGCGGCGTCTCAGGAGAGCCCGTGTCCAGTTTAGGGCAGGAGACGGGGGGGCCGCGCTTAATAATGGAGGCCGGGCATCAAAGGCTCCAAACTCCTGCTGGCCGACATGGCATACATCATGAAACCTGTGTGTGCACGTCTGTGTGTGTATTTGTGTGTGTTGTGTGTGATAAGTTCTTCCCGGTGCTCTTCACTTCTTCAAATTTACATTGAACCTTTTTCTCTTTGTGCCCACGTGTCTCGCTATGCCTACTTACAGTCGCTGCGTTTGTGCACCGATGGGCACGCACTTCGGGACCTACGCCTATGCTACACTGCCGTGTGTGTGCGTGCGCACGTGAATGTTCACAATGGGGCCCTCGCTAGGTGGTGTGGCTCCCTGGGAAGGCTAGCGTAGCTGCAAGCGCTAGAGGACTCATTGACTTTCTAATGATCACTGGTCAGGCCCCCAGCCCATGCTGGTACCAGGGGTTCGGCCTAGCCGCTGCTGCTAGCCCCCTGGCCACCGCCGCGCTCCGCTATCGACTCACCCGCAGCCCCCTCTCTCTTTGGCCTGCTGGCGATGTGTCAAAACCCATTAGCGCCGAGTTCCGCAACTATAGAGCAGGATCATTTCAGGTTTGTCTTTCTTGCTTTACTCTCGCCGCTCCTTGGCCGTCTCGCCTCTCTCTCTCTCTCTCTTTCTCTCTCCCTCCCTCTCGTTTGTTTCCCTCTCAGTCTCCTCATCCTCCTCCACCCTGCCAAAATGAAGAGAGAAAACACAGAGGAAAAAATGAGTAACCTTTGACAGGAGTTGTTCCAGTTGTGGTATGTATGGCTGCGTATTGATCTGCATTGGCTTTAGGAACTATAGAGAGGAGAGCCAGCGAGCTGCTGCTGCTGCTGCTGCTGCTTTCAAGTCCCACACAGTTTCTTCTTCTGGGGAAAGACAAGGAAGTTTCACATTCATATTGACCTTCTCGGGTCCCATAAGCTATGGAGATTTGTTTAGAGAGAGGGGTGGGGTGTTGTAACGTGTACGTTTGTAAGAAATAAGTTCAGGAGTGTGGTCACCCTATATAGTCTTCCGTCACGTTAATTTCCGTTTTGTGTGTCTGTGTGTGGTTTTCCACGCATGTTTGAGTGAAATGGAAAGTGTGTTTCCCTTTTCCTGTTGTATTGTGTGTTTATGTATAATGTATCTTTCTGCTTCTCCTTGTTGAGTTTGACCTCCTGACACACTCGGTTGTGTCTTTCAAGTTATTGACCGGCGCAGCCCGTTTATACCAGATAACTATTTTAGAGTGTGGAACTTCTTTATTTTTGAAGAGCCAAAAAGCCATGGTTTGAATTATAAAATGTCTACACACACACTTACTCGCACACTCTGACACGTGCACACGTACACAGCTCAGCAAGACAGCATCCTTCTAACCCAGCAGTTCTTTTTCCGGTGAGCTTGAATCTCCCAGGAGACAAAATGCCTGTCAAAGACTTTGTCCAAACAACAAGATATCTGCGGCAAAAAACAAAAATAACAAACACACACACTTCTCCATCACTGTTCATATCAATCCATCTCGTTGTGAAATCATTATTTATTTATGGGACTTTAAAGCGCGTTATTTGAATAATGCGGGGCGTGACAAAGGGGGGGGGAGCTGCACGGAAACAACAGAATGACAACCACACCAAAAGCACCCGAGGGCACACGGCAATACATTGCATCAGTGTCATCCTTCCTCGACTCGCCCCTGTGGGCTTACTGCTCAGCAGGTAGCCACACACACACACACACACACGCAGCATTAATGCTTACCATTAATATTCTAAAACATAAGTACACGGTATGAATTTTCTTCATAAGGACACACTAAAACACACACACACACACACACACAGAGTTGATATATTTCAGATAAATTGAAAAGACCAAATATATGACATATACAGACTCTACTTAAACTTACTTTGGCACAGAGGTGTGCAGCAGCGCCCTCGGGCCCTGGAGGCGGCAGCGGTGTCGTCGGCGGTCTGATAGATGGATCCTGTCTCCTTGTGATCTCCACTTGTCAGACAAGTGTCACACAAAGCCCAAACACGGAGCAAAAACACAGGGGCACACGTCAGCGCGCGCGTGTGTGTGTGACGGGACCTTTCCGAGGCCCCCCCCCCCCCATCCGTCAGCGGCTAAGACGCTCATCCCCCGGCTCGGGATGGAGGGTGCAAAGCGCGCGCCTGTCGAAAGTTCCGGCTTTGCACACTAATGGGTACAACAGTTGCGTTCGCCGCGTTTATTTTGTCGTGCCGTCACCTTGAGCTTTGCTGCCGGTCAGAAAACAATAAAGGCCGGGGGGCCTCGTTAGCGGGCTCCAGAATGACCCGTGTGCCATTGGTCCCAGTTAGCGGCGAGTTCAGGTGTTGTGTTGATAACGTGGTGGAACTTCTTGGGATCCGCGGCTAGTGGCAAAGCACGCACACACACACACACACACACATGCCTGAGCCTACCTAACTTTTAACTCAAGTTGTGATATTCCCCCTCTACACTGAACACCTGAGTGTCACATCCAAAGCCACAAAGACAGCCAACTTGTCTAACAGTACAACATTACTTCCCTCCCTCACTCGCCAGTAACACCCCCAAACTAGACCACAACCAAAACGAGGAGAGAACCCCACCTTTTGTTTACTATTCTCAAAGGTGGATCACGGGCTGGGCCTGCTAAGGGATTGTGACAGAGGTGATGTCTAAATTAATCATTCATGATCTTTCACATGGGCTACAGTAACGGCCTTGAAATATTAATGACAGCTCCAGAATAAATTTGATTCCCTTTTTCTCTCTGATTATAATCCACAGGAGCGCTCACACACACACACACACACACACACACATGTTTATTTATGCCCCGGAGATGAGGTATGGGGTCACTATCAGGAGTTTGTCTGCACCTACACACACACACACACACACACTTTCCTGCTCCCTCTTGCCGCTTGCACTTGTGTACCGCCTCATTGTTTTGGAATATGTACATATTTTCCACGTGTGGTGGGCGAGTGAGCTATATATTAAACATTATATGCTTGTACAGTCCAGGTATGAATACTGTGCAGCTGTCAGTCGGGGGGGGGGGTTGTTTGTTAATGTAATCAAAGGCGAGGGGGGGCTTCTTCAGTAGTTTTTTTGGAGAGAGCGCGACCCGAGTAGAGAAAAGAGGGTGTAGGATGTGTTTTCTCTGCGTACCCACCTCCAGGTTGGAGGATGTCATTTATCCGACCTGCAAAGGGGGAATTTCTCTGGTGAGGCACTCCACTATTTGGGTCCCTTTGGAACGTTTCACTGCAGCAAAGCATTTCCCCCACAAATGATCGAAGCAATATGAGCTACCTTGCCGAGTCATAACCATCCCAGAGTGTTCAAGTGTTCACTAAATGTGAAATATCCACAGAATGAAGGTTTTCGGCGTGGTAAAGCTAAATGAACCGTTCTGTGGTTGTGGCCAGTCGAGTAACCGCGCCGGCCGAGTGGAGGTCGTCCGTCATGAGATGCCTTCTTATTTATTTATTTTTCCCCATCCCAGACGTCATTGCTGTAAGTCTAACTCGCGGCAACAGAACCCGGGCTCGGTGCACAGATAACCATCAGCTGTTTATGTCTCATCAGGTCGCCGGAGATCTCTGTCTCTCTCGGTCACCTCTCTGCATCCCTCCTTCTTCTCCCGGTGCAGCTTCCTCTTCTGTAACGAGGCATGCAGGACAGGAACCCCCCCCCCAAAAAAAAACAACAACACATCCCCACACATACTCATTTTAGGCATTCAGACACTTCTGGTGCTCATCGGGTCAAAATGTCTCAGATTTGGTGGAGCAGCAGTCCTTTTAGTTTCACTGGTTCACGCATTTATGTAAAAACCTCTCTTGAAGGTCTGCTTTTAGTCTCGTTGTTTGTCTCAGTCAGCTCTCGTTTGGAAAATTAAACTCGTGATGGGCCTAATTGCTCATCATTCAGTTTGCCGCCTCCTCTCCTGAAGAAAAACTGCTCTTGTAACTCCCCAGATTTGCTCATTTAAATTCATCATGGTGAGCGAGTGCTGTTTTTCACGCCCGTGTTCCCACACATTGACAATGTATCAAAGGTGGTTTTCCCCCTGCTATTTAAATTTTTTAAAAAGCAACAAAAGAGAACAGTTTCAGGCCAAGATCTGATTTGATGCGTTTTCCATTTCTCTCCTTTTATTAAAAAGTATTGCAAAATTGAATTGGTCTCCATCCCACTTGAGGTGCTCCTCTTTGTGACACCATATGCACATTGATTTTCAATTTTAGGACTGTCGGGTAATTTCAGGCTAATCCGTTCTAATAAATGCCCCGGCAGTGGTGTGTGCGTGTGTGTGTGCGTGTGCGCGTGCGAGTGCGTGAGTGGGCTCAGTCACGTCCACTTCGAGGCCTTGTCTAACTACGGTGTCATCCCCTCTGCTGTTTTTGGTTTGTTTTTAGCCCGGTCTGGCTCCGCCACACTGTGACACGACGGCGGCCACAACTTCACGCTCTGTTTGAGGATAGAAACTCGAACCGAATCAGTCGAGAGATGTTTTCTTGCGCACGTTTCGGCATGTCCGACCGAGTAGTCTGTGCGTGAATATTTGTGCGCTGACGTTGAGGTGTATTTGTTATATTTGTGTGGGTGTGTGTAATCCTAACAATGTCTTCCTTCTCTACTCTATTGGACTGTCAGCATGTTGCTGGTGACTGTCACACACACACACCCACACACACAACCCTCCACATCTTGCTGCGGGGGGTCATTTTTCAGTGTCAGGACCGAGGATTTGCGTTGACACCAGATGGATCCAGGACGCGTCGGACTCATTACTCTCTGTTTGCATGTGTCTGCTTGGTGCAGAAATACAAGTCGACGTGCGCAGGAGGCTCGAGCTGAACGCCTCTCGGCACTTTGTAACCATTAGCCCAATCAAACTGCATCGCGGCACACCTCCAGTGCGTTTAATTCAAGAACGTACAGCCGGTAACGAGTACATCACAATCAGTGAGGGAGGCGAATAGTGAGGATGAATGCATAGGGGAGGGGGGGGGGGGTGTTGCAGGATTTGATCCCAGATTTTTCATTCCCTTTAACAAGCCTTCCTCCCTCGTTCGCTTCTCTGGGGGGGGTTGACCGTGCGGGTAGACATTTGGCAACGGCGGGGAAGGTGGAGGTCAAGGCCCGTGCCCCCGGAGTGTGGTATTTTAATCTGGGCTATTTGTAATGACAGGCCTCCTATGGACGCGGAGGAGTGGCAGGTTGAGAGGCTCTGACAGGTTCTAATCGCTGTCAGGAAAAGGAGCCGAAGAATGTGCCAGCTAGCCCCCCCTTCCGGTCTTCTCCCCTTCCCGGCTGTCTTTATGTCTCTCTCTTTCTCTCTCTCTCTCTCTCTGGCTCTTTTTCCTAAAAGTGAATGAAGAATAACCCCCTCCCCTGTTTGTGTTTCCTCTTTAACCTCTTTCTTTATTTAGGCTGGCATCCAGGAGCCACTACCTGCCAGTATAATCCCTTACCCCCCCCCTCTCCCCCCCTGCGCCTACGACCTCCTCCTTTCCACTGCTATGGACAGTTGTTGACATTCCTTTGGCATAAGGACTTGGCCCGTCCTGGTGTGTCCCATGGCAATTGGCAACCTGCCTGGTTTGGTGTCTTTGCCAAATTATTCAACATGTGGAAATGTGCGGATGAAAAAAAGCATGTGGCCGTCTGAAGCAAAAATGCATCTTTGTATCTTTTACACGACAGGGATGGCTTTTGACTTGTACTATGGACATTTTCCATGACAACAAGCCCATCATATTCATGTTGTCCAACAATTTGGAAACATAAAAAACTACTGAAAATAACATTCATTTCAAGTTAAAACATTTATGTCTGTCAGAGATTTAATATTGTTATACAGTGCAGAAAACATAAATGAGATGCCTTCTTTCTCATTTACTGTCTAGTTTTATCATAGTTTACAGTTTTGCTCTGCTAAGTTTGTACACAGCTTTATATACATACTACTTTATAAATGCTGCATTTATCCATTCAAAACGTATTCAGATTAAACACCAGTGAAATCTCTGAAGTTCATGATATTTCATTTGCGCATTATATTAAATAAAAGTATCAGGTGTAATTGAAAGTAGGAATTGTGATTTCTTGATCTTCTCTTGATCTCGTTCCTGAGAATCAATTAAGAATCAGTGTTGGCAAAATATATATATATATATATATATATATATATATATATATATATATATATATAATTTTTTCTTCAGTATTTAAAATGATAAGGCCTATATACTCTGACACCAAGTGAAAAAAGGTTTTTCCTTTTCTCACCCCAAAACCAGACGGCCAAAATAACTTTTTCAGGTTGAACACAAACTTGGTGCCCAGCCTCTCTCCCCTCCTGGCACGGGACGAGGATGGCCGGGCTTCGCCCAGGTGCCGTCTGTGCCATTGGCGCTAAAGTGAGGAGGAGCTGGCATACTTTGGGCATGGCTGCGGCCCCCTTCTTCCTCAAAGGCTCGCCTCGTCTCCCTTCTTTCCCCCTCACGGTCCCTGCTGCTCCATAGCCCAGGGAGCTCATTAGGCCAGACTTCCTCTTCATTTAATCCATTTTTCATAGCCTAAAAAACAGTCCCTGATCTTAGAAATCCTGGCTAATTTAAGCGCGGATGTTTGGGGAAAAGGGTGAAAATACAGCGCAGTTTTTTTTTTCTCCTCCACATTTGTCAAAATGAAATGTTGCTATGGCCAGAATGGGAAGATGCGTACGTAGCACTAATTTGAACCGTTTTTTTGAGTTTAGACCCCAACAGGCAGCATCCTATTCCATCCACTTCCTTGCCTGTTGTGTGTTTGTCTAGTGGGAGACCAGTGTGTTAAATTGGCCTAATGAAAACATTGGTAATAACATGCTCCCTCTCCGTGTTCCTTTTTAATTATGTATCTCCGACTGGATACCAGAAGGCCCCAGTAGGCTTCCAGCTCCACTTGTTATGGAAGTGAAGTTTCATTTGCAACTCGGACCCCGGTGGGGGGGGGGGGGGGGATCTGTACAGAGAATCGAGCATGCTCTCTCTCTGACGCTTGTTCTCTCCCTGATACTCCCCTGCTCACTCTCCAACGTTGGGTTTTCCCCCATCACTCTCCCTTACTTATTGATCAAGACAAACTTTCTATAAATATATATCCGCTGCTTAAAAGAACTCGTGGTACTTGCAGTGTCTGGAGATGCTACTGTACACTAGTCCGTTTTCAGTCCACGCCTCGCGCTTTCACAAACACCCTGGCAGAAAGTTAGAAACCCTCCAAGAGTCGTCCGAGGCTTTGTCCTTTATTGCTCTCCCTGCGGGGACAAAGCATTTCTTCCTCCCCTCCTGCGGGAAACCATCACAGCATTAATATACCTCCCAGGTATTAAGTGTTGATGAGTGCCTGTCTCCTCGGGCTGACATTTATTTCACCAAAGGTCTCGGAGCAAGAGGGGTGAGGTAGGTAGGTGGGTGGGGGGGGGGGCGACGCCACCGAGCGGGAGAAAAAAAAAAAAGAGACCTGCTTGCATACCCAGCCAACGGATGTGGCGGAATTGTTAAGCAGCCTCGCCTGCCCTCTCGTTAGCCTCCGAGCTGCCTGGTGACAAAGGTGAGGCAGCGAAAGTTGCGCTGGGTTGAGAGGGGTGGAGGGAGGGAGGGGGGGGGTGGGGGTCAGCAACCCCTCAGGGTAACCGCGGCGTGGCCGTGCCAGGCCGGCACCCCGTGCCACCGTCTCCGGTGCCCGCCTCTGTCAGCGCGCCCTGTGCCCCCGGGCCACGGCGGCGAGGGCGCGCGGGGGGGCTGTCACGCGTCGGCCTCAATTACAATCAGGGGGACGGCTGCCCCGCCGCCGCGGCCCGTATGCTGCCTGCGATAGCGGCGCCGTCTCGGCCATGCAGATGATGTTTGCACGAGATGCACTGCCAATGGAGTTTCTCTTTTTTCTACCGACAAACCCGACAGAATCCTGCAAATGGAACTGAAGCGCTTTTCACATTGGTCTAAGTATTCAAAACAATTGGTAACAAAATGCTCTCACTGTTGCGTCTTTTGATTCGGCCTTCAGGAACAGGACTTTTCACTTAACCTTGTAAGCGCAGGCCCTTCACAAGCCTCCGAACAGATTGCTATTACTTGAGCACCTTGGAATGAGATTCCAGGTAAACTATCTGTCTTTGTTGTTTTGTTAGATTTGTCATAAAAAATGTGGTCTGTATCTTTTCATCATACTTCTATTCCCCGTGTCCCAGTGTGCGAGTTTCCGTGTATGTCGTGCCCATTCACTCGCCGTAGTTGTCAATGCACTTCGCAAAAGAAAACAGTAGTTCAATAAAAGTTAAAGGTGCCCAGTGTTTTAAAAAAAAAACTAATTAAAAAAAGTAAATTTTTTACATTCAGCTTCCCCCCAAAAATGCGCTGTGCGTGTCCCTGAGATCTGACCGCCGCGCTGAATGCATTTCCTTTGTTTTTTGAAAAACGTGCAAAGCCATCTATTCAAATTAATGTTCGCCAGCTCCGTGTCTTTGTCTTCTTCCTTTCCTGAACGCGCCACATGTTTTAGAGCTCTGAAATGAGGAAAAACGGCATGGATGAGTCATTCCGGCTGTCACTTCATGGGCTTACTCGGTAAGGGACAGAAAAACCGGTTGGACTGCTAGCTACCATGCGATGTGCACCGCATGTGTTTACTAAACTGTGTATTTTAGTTCTTTCTTGCCCAATATTCCAAAAGCCATAAAAATTTCCAATAACCTGCAGAACTGTCCCACATATTGTGTGTATTTTGTCTGCATGTGTGTTTGAAGGAGATGAGGTGAACGTACACTTGGATTGATCTTGTAGCTGCGTATTTGTTTGTAGCCCAGTGATTCTCTGTCACAGTAGGAATATCGTTGCTTTTTTGTCTTTCGGTTGCCAGGCTGTGTGGTCCACATGCTGATTCACACGGAGGTTCCACATGCCTACATGAGGAATTAGTATACGTTTCTTACTGTACGGCGTTTTTAAGCCTTGCCCGGCTGCCGCTGTCCTGTCAGTTGTGACAGGGTCGCATACCATCACCCCGCCCCCGGAGAGAAAATATCACCGCGTCAAAAGAACCACTGTGTCCAGTAGACATGTGTTGCCACGTCCAGACTGTCCAAGTAACATGATGGCAAGGTGGCAAGGTGTGTGTGTGTGGGGGGGGTTACAAATATGTTTTCAATTTGCTTAAAAGGTCGTTTGAATTAGTTCCGCCATGTCTTAAAAAGATGGATACGATACGCTTCATTCACAACGTCCTCTCTGCACGAATAGCCGTTAGCGGAAGCGGGAAATTCAACACGCGAGGCTACCAATGAGAACGCCCCGGACGCCAACCGCCTGTTTTCGGAGGAGCGACGTGAAGGGAGCACAAATGACCAACGCACACAGGGTTCAGGAGTGTGTGTAAAGCGAAACAGCGACGCAGTGTTCTGGTGACAGGCCGCACTCATGGCTCGCTGGATCCAAATGGCCAATAGAAACGTAGGGATGCGGAGAGACAGGAAATAAGCTCAAGCATTTTCGTTTTGTACCTTTTGTCAGCAAGCTCGTCTTCCAAAGGGATGTTTTCTTTTCACAATTTTTCAGTAGTTTCTCTACATCATCAGACAACGATATTCCTCCTACTGAATCCTTAAGGCAACGCGTTGGCGAGCTCTTCTCCGCGCTCCGGCATCGGACCGGCCCTCTGCGGTGCAACCTGTTCCACCGGGCTCGCTTTATCTTCCGCTGTGTTTCCGGAGCAACCCGCCCCCCTCCCTCCCCAACACCCCCCCCCAGCTCACGGGGTACTAATGAATTCAAAGTTTTGAGAAAAATAATCTTTAAGTGTTTCCAACTGTCAGATCCTGTCAGCGCAGCCGCTTCTAATGGCCCACGCCTTCCATTCAAGACGATGTTTGATGTCTCGTTTTCATGCCCTCCTTTTTCTCCGCTGCCAAATTGCCGCCGACAGTGCCGCGTCCCCGCGGATTGTTTGCTTTGCTTTGCTGCCATGCTTGTTTTACATATCGTCGACGTAACGAGGATCCATTTAGTGTGCCCGTTAATGTGTGTGTGTGTGTGGGGGGGGGGGGGGGGGGGGGGGGGTCCGTTGCTCTCTTTGCAGGATGCGATCGTGAGTCCAGGAACATGCTATCTGTGCATCGGCTCGGAATCGTTGTTCTAGAAGCAGTGGCGATTTTCAGCTTGCACCTCCCTCGCCGTTCGCGCCATTTCCACCGTTTAGCTCACAAGCGGCGGGGTGCGCGGCGGGCGAATCCCACAAACACCGGTAACAACCGGTAACGAGACCCTCCTCATCAGTCAGGTGTTGGGGGGGGGGGGGGGCGCTAAATGCTTCCCCGGCACGCCGGAGCGAAATATAGAGGGAGGGCTCCCGGCAGGCCTCGTCAAAACATGCAAATGAAGCTCGACGCCACGTCCGATTTTTGACGAACATAATTAAGGTGTTCCAATTTGGGACATGTTAATAAAGAAGACTGCAGGCCTCCCCCAGGTTTTCACCAATCAAGGCTTAGAGCGTGTGTGTGTGGGTGTGGGTAATTGAGTGTGTGTTTTTCTCTCCCCGTCCTCCATTTGATTGGATAATGAACTGTTGTCGCGTTAGATCTGCTTTCGCAGTCTTTCGCTGAGTTTGAGGAGATAGGCAGGGAAGAGCCGCCCGAGGTGTGGTGCTGTACAGATAATTAAAAGGCAAGAAATTTGTGTTTCGCTCTTTGATCCGCCCGTCAACTTACTGATTAGAGACGTGAAAGCCTTTTAATCAACAGTAATGTGATGATTAACGCTCCTAAACTGTTGAAAACGAACCAGATGAACGTCAAGTTTTCCCTTTCTTCCTCGCTCCCTCCTCGCTCCCTCCTCGCTCCCTCCTCGCTCCCTCAGTCCATTTCCAACAAATTGGCAAACTTTTCTGCATCAGATGTTGTGTTTGATTAGGACCAACTGACGTGGCCCCCCCCGCACCCCCCTCATATTCCATTCTTTAGTCATTGGTTGGGCTCAAATTTCCCTCAATGCGTTTGTCTTCCAAATCCAGAAGTATGTGCATCTATTTATGCATTTGAACAAAACTTTTGACCTTTGCCTTAGATATGGTCATTAGGTTAGTACAGTGCTCATTTGCTGTGGCACCATCATTTATACAGCCACACAGATGATAATCAAATCAAATTATTTAAGGTGCGGACTAAAGCACTTAAAATCTGGTTTTATTATTTCTGGTTGAATAAAGTTTGACATACTAGTGTTTTTTTTATTCAATCACTTTTTTTTTTTTTTGCAATGTGGCTAACCAAATTGTGTGACACAAATGTCAGGAATATGAATAATGCATACACAAATTAGCTCATTCGGAAATTAATTTTTAATTTTACAGTTCATACCTTTTATTGCCTTTTTTTACAATTTAAACAAGTTTAATCAAAACACAAAAAAAAAAAAACATTTACCCCGCACAAGAAATGGAATTAATAAGTCTGCTCTGCTTGAGCTTCACAATTGACCAATCGCGATGTGCGCTGAATATGTATACAGGCTGACCAGCCGTCTGTAGAAATTCCCTGTTTTTTTTTAATTGACGACCTCAGAAAGCAACGCTCCTGCCTACACATTGTTGCATGTGGGGCAATCACAGCAAGCACCCAAGTCCATTAGTTTTCATTTGGATGGTTCAGTAAGACTGGTTGATTAAGTCCAGGCAATTTGCCCATAGGGACCCTCATTCTCCCCCCCCCCACTTCTCCACCAGCAGGGTTGTCGTTCAGGTTAATTTAATCTGTTTTTTTTTTTTTAACACAATAGCTGTGGGGCTGTCAAGATGTTTGCTCTAGTTTATTACGCTCTGTCTGTGCATATAAAATGGTCTCACACATCTGACTGTTTTCAGTCAATAACACCAACGGTAAATATGATGTTTACAATGTAACTCACTCGTGGAGACAGTGTAATACATGAGTGGCTGTGTGCGAGTATCTGCATGTCCACAGGGACGTGAGGGTCATTTCATCAATGCAAAACAAGCCGTTCCTTTCCAAGCCCCCCGTCAATTCTCATTCAATTCAGGGGAAAGAAAAAAGAAAAAGGAGGGAATCCGGTGATCGGAGAATTGGAGGTAAACGCTGGAGAGAAATGTGGAGGGGGGGGGGAGCTGAACTAGAAACATAGCTTTCAGTTCTCTCCACCCCGGTTCAGCCGTAAACAAACGGCCCTATTACCAGCTGCTCTCCTCCAGGTCCGGTCATTTATACCCATTAAACTTGCGTCTTATCACCCATAAGACGCCCTTACGTCTCTCCATATACCAATTGTCTATAATCAGCCATTTAAAACAGCGGCGGAAATTTCTCTCGCACCCCCGGTTTCGGTCTGACAGACAGGCTAAACGAGACGGGAGGAAGGAGGAACGGAGGAACGGAGGGGAGGAGAGATGAATATTTTCCACGGAATGATGAATAGGCCCTAGCTGAGTGGCTGGCTAACCGAGATCTGTCTTAATCAGGAGTGATTTGTCAGAACAGGAGCTCCGCGGGGTCAGGGCGCAGGCGATGAATAAAACAGAGCCCGGCAGAGGGAAGAAAGGCCCCCAGAAATCCACCCTGACTGCCCGCCCGCCCGCCCGCCGCTCATACACATGCAAGAGGAAGGGCCGGCGCGCGGGGTCCAAGTCAGCGCGGACCAGAATATCTCTCGTCTCGGGCATTTTTCAGTGCACGGCCCCCGGACCCGTCTCACCTGGCTGACACAGTGCGCTTGTTAAAAGAGGAATCAACGGTAAACGGACCAAAGCAACAGCTGCTGATTAACGGATGGTAGAGATAATCTTATTATTGGAATGAACTACGCGGCGTGACATTGGTGTGCTTCCAAAAACTGCATCCCCCCTCCCCCCGTCTCTCTGTGACCCGGCACTTCGCACCTCTTTATTTTGAGCTGCAGCTCGGCGTCGAAGGCGCTAGCCTGGTGGCCTGTGGGCTCAGCATTACAAATACATCCCAGTGTGGGTGCAACTTTGATGGAGGTGATGAAAGTCTGTCACCAGGCAGTTGTAGACTTGAGAAGCTCAAAAAAAATAGAAGCTTCTCTGAAAGCGTGCAAAGACAGGTAACTTTATTCACCTGGGAGTCACTGGCATATAAGGCATATGCTGTACTTTGTGTGTGTGTGTGTGTGTGTGTGTGTGTGTGTGTGTGTGTGTGTGTGTGTGTGTGTGTGTGTGTGTGTGTGTGTGTGTGTGTGTGTGTATTTATCAGGCTCCTCCTCACTTCCCCCCCTCAGCCCTCCCGTGGGTTTCCCATGCCCCGTTTGTTGGAGTGTGTGGCTCGTGTCCGGATACAACGGTGTGTGTGGTAACCTTCAAAAAGTGGTCTCAACTGCTTAATGAAAAGGAGCTGTGCTGAGCCTCAGAGCACACCACTGTCAGGTCTTGTACCCTTTCCGCTCTGGGGACAGAGGGGAGCAAGGCAAGAAAAGAAAAAAAAAGAAGAAGAAAAAAAAGAAGACAAAAAGAAGAAAAACCCAACAATGAAAGAGAGAAAGAGCCCTTAGACAGCGAGTAACTGCTATGAAACAGCTGCTGCAAAATAGATGATGCTTCCAATTAAATGTGTCCATGGACTGGAGGAAGTTGAAGGCTCTGGAGGATCGACTGCTAGCAGAACATCCATCCTGAGCCGGGACAACACAGTTTAGGATATTTCTATTATACACAGAATAATAAAAAGCATCCTGGTGACTGGTGAAAGCAAATCTTTGCTTGAAAAATCCACAATTACCAAAAAAAACGCTTGTTGAAGCAAAGCGAACGGAGTTTCCATCCAACTGCGTTTGGCCGGTTTCACGGCGCCTGTTCCGACACCAGTAAAGTTAATCGTCCAGTAAATACATTTCTACGTCTGCCAAATCATTTTTAATAAGCGTTGAGTTGATACGACGGAGCCGTGTGCCATGTCGGCCGCGTGTCTAATTCCGGATCAAGACATCGTTTCCCCCTTCAATCTAATTTGAGCCTTCAACCTTTCTATACTGATTCTCTTCTACATTAACATTAGGGGAGTAAGTTGAATTAAGGCTCGGTGCTGCGAGTGTGAGAGTAATGTAATGGAATAATGGGCTTGTTAAATGGACCTTTGGGGGATGGGGGGGGGGGGGGATCTTTAACAAGTGAGTCAGAGCAAGGCCTCTGGGCCAGGGTTATTTAAATTCTTAATGGCTGTTTAAACAGGAGGGGAATATTTTAAACACTAACGAGCAACAAGTCGAGAGCATTAACACTAAATAATTTCTCCTCTCCTGCTTTCTTTATTACATTTAATGCTATTGTCATTTTTTTTGCAGTAAACGCAAAGTACAAAATGTAATATTTAAGGCCAGTGAAAACCCACAGGACCAGTTTGCAGTATTTCCTTTACAGACCGTTTTGGGTGGAGCCCCGTCTACATTAAGTGCATGATGACGGTGATGATGAAATGGTGAATCACTGCATGCAACCATTTTCTCGAGGAACCTCTCATCCTTCTTATAACGTTCGATTCTTTTGTTTTCAACTGAATATTTTTTCCGGCGTTTTTTTTTTTTTTTTTTTGCCCTGACAAGTTGTTTCTCCCAGCGACCTCTGGCGCTTTTTTTCCACGGACCACTGGACGGCGGAACTTAAGCGAGATGAATGGAGATGTAGATAACGTGTCAGAGAATGAGCAATGCGAGGGAAGACTCACAATAAAGACAACGAGCGCCATTCATTCCCTCGGGGGGGGGGGGGGGGGGGGCGTCCTGCATGTCCGTTATGGCTCATAGTTGTGGGGTGGGGGGGGGGGGGGCTTACCGGCCACCAAGCCACGTCAAATGAGTATAATTCACAAGAAGATGTGGTGTCTTTGTCATATTTATTTGCTTGTTAACTTAACATTCATGAAACCTTTTTGATGGCTCTTTTCGAAACCTTCACAGAATGCGTGTAATGTGCGCTCGGGTGGAGCTCTCATCGGACGCCTTTTCTCCCGCCACCTCGTCCATCTTTTCCGTCCGTTTGCAAATGTTTCCAATAATGAACTTGCCGTCGAAAAAACCCCGAAAACCCTCTGCTGTTGCAATACTTGTCAGACTCATTTATTTGAAAAAAAGCGAGCCAGAGCCCTGACAGAGATAGATAGATGTGCTTATTTGTCTCTTTAACAGAGGATTTCTGCAACAACTCCCTTCCTGTTTATCCCTTGTTCTTCTCCAATGGGGACGGGGGGGGGCTCGTTTTTTTTATGGTTATTAATACCTGCACTCAGTCTTTTAATCTGCCCTATTTGTCACATGCGACTGTCTGACTGCACTGTTTAATCTGGATATCCTTCAATCTGTCTCGTCCCAGATTAGAAATTAATGAAGGCAGGAAGAGACACATTTGAGTCACTTACAGTGTGGGGCGGGGGGGTAAAAAAGACGGGATGAATGGGAGACGAACGTCATTCATTTGACAGTGCTCTCTCTCTTTTGCCTGATCCCCTTTTCTCCGTCTCTCCCTCTCTCTCTCTCTCATTCCCTCCATATCTCCGTCTCTCTCTTCTCTTGTTTAGCTGCCAGATGTAGCCCATTTCTGCACCCCCCCCCCCTCCTCCAAACAGGCGCTCAGCACGTGGGCCCTTTGGTGTGCGGCACCTGTGTAGTGTAATACAGTCAGCAACTGCGTTGTTTATTCCGGATTTTGTTTGTTGCGCTTGAAAGCCTGTCTTTGATCCATGCAAAGATTCTTCACTCCTTTTCCTTTTTTTCCCTGATTCATCCTCAGCCTCCCTCATTTTTGGTTTTTTAAACGCTAATACCGTAGCAATATGGTTACATAGATGGCAGAGCACCGGGGTATGTTGATTTGCAGCTTATTTGGGTTATCTTTCTTTCTTTTTTTTCTCTCATTCTCAACCCTAGGGACAGGAAAATGACAGTGACCAATGACAAGCTTGTCAGGTGCCTTGTCGGGGATGTTTCGTAACTGTGCGTTAATGTGTTTACATCTACAACTGAAGAGAGGCATTTAAAAAGCAGTGGTTTAATGAATATTGCATTGGCTGGGTGGAGCCCACCGGCATGCGGGATGCTGAGGTATTGTTGCCCAGAACTTGTTGTCTATTTACTCAAAGCATTTTAAGTAGGTTTAAAAAAAAAAAAAAAACTACAATATTGGGCTGTGTGGCTCGCGCTGAACATTGTTGCCTTGCTTTAAAAAGACTCACTGGGTGAATCGTCTAGATACTGTCGGTACATGGCCCATTCAAAAGGGGTTACAAATCATGAACTCGTATTATTGCAGTTACTCCGCCCCGAAAACGACAATGATATTATGACATTATTTAATTTCTGCAAATCTCCCCCCCCCTCCCCTTATCTTACAGAACAAGTGGGTCAGGAGATCCTTTCCAACCTGAACAGTGACCGTGAGAAGATCCAAAGAGCCAGAGAAAGGGTGAGTGAGCGCATGCAACCTGCACACACACACACTCACCTGTCTATTCTAACAAGTGTTTGTGAGAGCGCAAAGGTGTTACAGCTGCTTGGCAACATTGGCGGCATTCACCTCTGCGTGGTTTGCCGGGTACATGATGCACCATCTGGGGCCATGCTCACACAAAGTCAGCGCAATCGTATGGACGCGGTTTTCAATGTGCGTGTTTATTGATTGCATTATGTCGCACTTCTATTTAATTAGAGGGGAATTGTTCAGTGAGTCTGGCCTCTGTCTGCATTGGCGTCCTTCCTCCAGGATGTCGCGCTCTTTGAGTCCCCACCCGAATGGGGACGAGCACGGCGGCCGTGCCCTCCGCTCTCCTTCAAACCCCTCTCCGCCCACCGACCCCAAATCCTTAGCCCGTGCTCCTCCGTATGTTTCACAGAGCCAGAAAAAGAGCAAACACGGGGAGGGGGCCCTCTTAGAGACCACAACGTGGCAGTGGCCCTCGCACAGGCGATTTCAAAGGAAGTCAAACATCTCCTTTCAAAACGCTGCACGCCGTCTACTGAGAGTACCTGCTCCCTGTCTCTTTGGTTTTCTTTCTCTCCCTCTTCCTCCCATGAGTCGTCTTTGCTGAACCCCTTCAACCATATGTACATGTGAGCGCGTGCAATTACAAACACACACACACACACACACACACACACACACACACACACACACTCAAAAGGTCCTTTAAAGCAGAGTTAAAAGAAATCAAGAAGTAAAGACAGGGGATGCTGGTTAACACCTCTTTTGCATTAAAAAGAAGGTGAAGGAGGTATAGGTTTAGCATCAATGGCAACACCTGAACACACATACACTCACACACAAACCCTCCATGCTCAGCAGGGGGAGGTGGCCTTTTGTTTTGCTTTCATGGAACAAATAGAAGTCAATGGAAGGTTTCAACATGGGGTCAAAGCAGTTTGCTTCCAACTGAACCAGAGTGGATTGAAGGGTGTGATTTTAGAATTTTCTAGGGCTGGCTCAAACGGAGAAGGACAGGTATCATGGGAAATGCTTTAATATTTATTCCCTAAAATTAGTATATCATCAAATCAATTATTCCACCGTACAAAATTATTAATTTGAGGGTATGAATCCTAATTTCAGGGACCAAAATAAACATTTTTTGTGCACAAATTATTAATTTGTTCCGACCCCTCTAATGAATAATTCTCTCCATAAAATTATTAAATCAGGTTGCCACATTTATTGTCTCCCTTCTCATATTTATGACACGAACTTGCGTAATTTGACCCCCTATATGTGATCTAAAATAATTGTATATTGTACAATCAATGACCTTATTGTGAAATGTAGCTGCTGGCCTGCTTGATTAGCCACTTTTAACTGAAAAACTCTGATTTATTATATAAAAGGATTTTTGAGGACAAAAGTTGGATGATTTCGTTCTTTTCTCTTTTTTTTTACGACGCTCAGTAAACCTAAAAACTTTAAAGTAGTAATCCAGAAGATTCTCATTTAAATAAATATCCTCCATCACCGAATGAGGTAACTCAAGATTGAGATTGACCAACTGTGTGTCAGAATATGTTTGATTTTTAGCCCTAGAACTCGGCTGCACTCCTCAGTTTTTCATTTCAGGTTAAGGAGGATAGCATGAGACCTGGTAAGAGGCTGTAGAGGGGGGGGGGGGGAGAGAGAGAGAGCAATGGAAAGAAGGAGTGCTTCAGAGAGGGATGTATTTCGGGAGAAAGTGTGAAGTATCTAGGGGACAGATCTGTGGGTAGAGGCAGACATCAGGCAACTGCAGGACTTGTTGTCTTTGCCAGAGGGCCCCTACCCCGAGTCCCCCACCTCCTACCCTGTACCACATGTATCTTTGGCTCTCGCAACCTGCATCGCACCAACCCAGGCTGCCAGAGGGGAGAAAGAGGAAGGATGGAAGAAGAGGGGAGAGGGGAGAGGGGGGGGGAAGCAGCAAAGGAGGGGTGGGAAGAGAGGGCCGATTGAGAGATGACTGCAAGACGAGCCAGAACAAACGGGAAGGTTGGCGGGGGGGGGGGTGAATGCGAGTGATGCTGGAGCCATTGTAGCGGAGGGAAAGGTTGGAAGAAGACGTGTGAAAGTGAGGAATTAAAAATAGAATTTGTTTGAGTATAGCACGCTGATGAAAACCCACCGAGCGAGAGTGGCTTTATTGGGATGGCGGCTATTATCTCAGAGGGAGATGAGGATGAAGGACTCCCTGCCGACTCCAGAGAGAACCTCTCTGCAACAAAAAAAAAATCCATCCCCGCCTTCCCTCATCACCCTCCAAAAATTGGAACTGCAGGTAGACGTGTGTGGCTGCTCCCTCAGTGCGGTGTCAGCTGTTTCTTTTTTTTTTTTTTTTTGTCACACTCACTCGCACCCGGTTGGCAACATCTCTACCAATTTTGATTTCCCAGTGAGAGTGTCTACACCAGATAAGATGATAGAACGAAAACATCTCCCTGACCTCTGAGGGGAGAAAAAAGCGGGAGTAAAGGAGGGAGATGGAGTTAAAGAAAGAGAAATATTCAATTAGCCCTCAACAGCCATAATCATTATTTCAGGGCTCCCTGCGCGTGTGGCGCAAGTCAGTAAAGGGCCCTTCACATTGTTATTATTATTTTACACCGTTGTAATGTTTGCTTTGAAGACAGGTGAGCAGGAGGCCAGACGACCTGACTTCCTCACTGGGAATCTGTAGTCGGTTTAACGTCAGAGAGATGTTCTACCTGTAAACAAACAGCTGACTGCTGTTCTGTGGACGGGTAAACCAGTTACCCAAAGCAAAGAAAAGAAACAGAAAAAGGCCCACCCTCTTTTCAAAGGATCTTTGATTCATTCTTCTAACTTGCAACCAACAAGTTTGGGTGATGAATACAAGATATCAAACTTTAGAGGTGCCTTCTGAGATTCGCCTTTTGAGCAAGGTGCTTTGCCTTGAGGCCGGTAGCAGAAGGCTGTGCAACAGAGCAGCTCAAATGACCACTGTGAAAACGGCCATCATTTTAATGCTGTAACATGTTTCCCGCAACTAAATACTTTTGGTCAATAAAAAGTAGGCCCCGTCACCGTTAATCCATCAATCTGTTGCTGATATAAGACCATTTGATATTTGCCAGCGTCCTCTGTTATGTAACCAGAAGGGGCCTCTCCTTTCTCCATCTGCTAATTCTACAATGAGACTGTAACTCGTCTAAAGGTTTTAATGGCAGTGTACTTAGTAGCCAAAAGAAAGTTTAATACTCATTTAGTATTTTTTTACTCCTGCTGTTTAGATGTAGACTGTGTTTATATGCCCGGGGAATCGTAAACTTAATCCTGGTTTTCACCCGTTCTGTCCCCAACAGCTGAGAGAGACGGACGCCAACCTGGGCAAGAGCTCTCGCATCCTCACCGGCATGCTGAGAAGGTAAGGGGCAGGTACGGACCATGTCGCTGCACCTCTCTGTACACGTATGCTGTGTGCTTTAACTGTGCTGTGAGCCTCAGTTCAGCTTATTACTAAACGAGCCATCTTTCTATATGTGATCGGCTGCATTGCTTTGATAAAACCAGAGAACAAACAGAAGAACGTGTTGATAAATGGATCAATGAACACAGTACTCGTGTTTCAAAGGAAATATTAAATATCCAAATGCAATTTTTCTGCAGCTCAATCAAACATTTCAAAGGTGATGTTTTCTCTTATTCGTATTTCCGAGGCGTTTAGATTTTACGACCACTTACTGTGCATTTGAACAAACAAACAGACAGTGTGAGTGGCTGCTCTGTGATACACAACCGTATATCTGAGTTAAGTGCCTCGGTAGACTGAGGAGGAGGGGGGGCGGGCGAACATCGGATCCCCGTCAGCGAATAGGGTCCCCGCTGTACGCGTCGCCGTTCTTTTCTTCTCTGTGCCCATTTGTTTTTCACAAAATGCACTTACAACCCCGTGTCCAACTCGCCGTCTTTGTCTCAGTCGCACTGCTAGTTCACGCACGAGGCGGCCCGCACAAACACAACCATTCACACGCAGATATTTCAATAGTCTTTGGATTATCTTATACAACCGCCACCTTACACTCTGTCACGCACGCGCACACACGCACACACACACGCGGTAATGTGTCATGTCACATCTCCATGTTATAAAGTGCCTGTGTGCCTGCCCCTGAACCGTGACGCCACGGTTTGTTTCTCGTTCCCCCTCTTTCTTGTTTTTTTTTTTTTTTTTTTTCCCCCTGTCTCCCACTGTGGATTTTGATTAAGAGTAATATGTAAATGACACCGACTAAATGTAAAATCCTGGGGGCCAGGAAGGAAGTGTCAATTGAAATAGATGCTTCAGTGCCCGGAGACAATTTGCAGGGGGCGGCTCGCCGGGCGGCCGGCGGTGACTAGAGAGGGAAGGCCTGAGAAGGGCTGTGACGCCGACTGTAACCAATATTTCTGCATATGTCTCCATTTTGTCAAGTCTGATTATGGGAAGAGGAGGAATGGGGATGATGGGGATGGGGGGGGGTCAGCTCGCTTGGCACGTCACCCAAAGCCGTCCAGAAATCATTCATCATTCCCTCCTCCCCTCTTCTCCCCCCTGTGCCCCTGAAGTAAATAACACACTTATTTCAATATTATCATATTAATGTTAAAGTTCAGCTGTCACCTGATGGGAAGACTTAATCAGATGTAGCGTTTTAGGAGGCGAGCTGCGAGCCCCCCCCCCCCTCCCCCCTTCGCTCCAGCCTCCTCTCTTGACGTGCCTCCCCTCTTCTGCTTAGCGCCCCGCTCAAATCAGGATTTATGAGGGCCCTTCCAAGATGGGGCCCGGCGGCGAGCCTCTTCCACTACCGCCCGCCTTTCTGCTTGATGGGAGCAGCACAACATATCCAGCCCCCCCCCCCTGTCATTCTCTAACAAAAAGCCTTTTTCTTTTTGTTTCTTCGCTGTTTGAATAAAAGGATGTGTGTTTTGTTGTGAGTTCATGGGCTGGAAACGTCAAATCTGAAGTAATTTATAACCGGAGCGAGAGAACTGAGAGCCAAAAGTAAATTCAGGATGGTTCAATGATATTTCACCCCCCCCTCCCGCCCCTTTTAAGGCAATTTGTTCTCATTTGCCCATTCATTGCGTTATTTGGTCCCCCAGTTTTCTGCCTTTTGATTAATTGTGTGTTTGTGTGTGATGTCAGAGCATTTGTAGTTTCTTTATCTTGTTGGTTTGGATTGTGGGGGGGGTCTCTCTCTCTCTCTCTCTCTCTCTCCCGTCATCCTCCACTTGTTTGTCTCAGATATAGTTTTCTTTCTTTCGGTAACCGTAGAGTAGATGACTTTTACAAAGAGGCAAGTAAGTGAAGTAGACCTAACGTGGTGTATTGTAAAGTTTGCACTCGCCCCACAGACCTGCTATGGGCACAAACTCCTTCTCCCATCTCACAGGTACATATTCCATCTTATGTCCACCTTTTTGTTGTAATAAGCTCCATGTAAAAGCTACTACATGAATACACAAGATACTCAGCATGTTTATCTGTGATAGTAGCAGATACGTGAACACTGCAGTAGTCAACAGTCAGTCAGTTCCATACAACCCGAGTAGTGTTGTGATTGGATGTTACCACTGCAGAGACACATTAAGAAATGAGAAAGTCAACACGTTGGGCCCCTCACCCGTTGCGAGGCAAATAGACGGCGAGATAAATGGTGTCCTTTTCCTCTAATGGTGCCGCATTTGGTTCTTCACACCTCTTCTGGAAGTGTCTTTGTGGTCTCGGGGGTTTCACCCCAGCTGAGAAACAATTAGACACCCATTACGCCGGCTGTCAGAGTTCAAGAAAGCCAATTAACTTAAAGACTTTGAGTATCCCTGATTTGAAAGAAATATTCAGGCACACGCATCTCAAATAGCTGTTGCATTGTTGGAAAATGTATCTTACACATTTCTGACAGTGAAACTCATCACTGCTCAGGAGGGTAATTGGTATAAAACACTGTGTAGGTACCTTTGATTGGCTGTGTCCTAGTGACGCGTCTCTCAAACATCACGTCAGCTGTCTTCTTTTACTCCGTGGAAGTCAGTGGTCTAGTGGTGGGCATCCAGGGCATCCTTTCTTAGTTAATTTTTAATTCACTTTTTTTTTAGATCTTCTTGGTTTTTAATTATACTGTGACAGGCAGAGTGATCCTAATGAGGCAGAGAGGCAAACCTGATGTCATATTAATATCTACGATCATCAAATGATCTATTATCATTTAATTTAGTCTCTGTTTAGCAGTACCACCAGAGAACCTTTGCACCACAAAGAAAATGTCTCGGCTACAGCATCGCCTTTTTACAACTTTGATCGGTTTCCATTTTGAAATATTAAGTTCTGTAGTCCCTTAAGCAGGTACTCGTCAGCTTCTTAGAAAATAACTTCCTCCGTTTCAGAATACCCTTTAAGTCAGATTGTGTTTTTAGATTTGAATCCTTGTTGCCATCCATCAATATCCTCTTGACTGCTTAATTGGCAGTGAATAAGATGCTGATTTATTGTGGTCTGAACGTTACCTCATTTGTAAAATCAGTGCGGACACGTCTTCTATCAACCCAGGCTTTAAGTGGTTCTGTAAAATAATGAACACCTGACTACAAACTCGAGCATTTAATCCCCGCTGGCTAAACCGTTCGCTGAGCTCACCGGAGTCGTGGCTTTTGTGTATGTGAAGTTTGTTCAGTGGATTTTAATTCAAACTAATTGCTCTCCATCATCCGCCCTTCTGATGTGGAGATTTTCAAGTTTGACATAGATGTACGGGTTTTAGTGCGGTCCTGCATTTAGCCGGGTTAAAACTCGCTGCCCCCCCCCACCCCCTGATCAGAGAAGCCGCGGCCCTTTTGATAAGGCATCTGTTGTTTACGAGGCACAGTGGCACTATGGCGTCTCACAAATGGCCCTGTGACTACTGCGCGAGCCCTCCCGCTGCTTCCCCGAACGTCTCAAGCATCCGCCTCACCTCAGATCAGTCGGGAGTGGGACTCCAGACCCAGTGAGGGCCGCCGGGGCTCCTGGCAGCTTCACGGAACGGAGGGGGGGGCGGGGGGGGGGCACAGTGAAGGCCGGTGAAGCTGCACGAATAAGGGGAGGAGGGGTGTGGGTGGGAGGATGTATATTTCCAAGCGGAGGGGGTCGTCTACTCTCGCTGGCAGCTGATCCCACATGCAGGTGGTCGACTCAGTCGCTAGGCAGATCAAAAAGTCAAGGCCCCGGGTGGACCTCCCTTTGAAATGGGTGTGGAGCCTAGATATCAGACAGAAAACATAAGCAAGCTCCCAGCCACAGAACAGCTCCATATTCATGGCCGGGACTGGCAGTAGCGATGGGCAGGCAAGGCGGACGCGGCCTCAGCCTTCAGAAGAGGCAACTCGCGCGCACTGTGGACACTTGATTGGGAGACCGGCCCCCGCGAGCCAGGGATGAGGACCGCGCTGCCGCTCGCAAGCAGATGCAGGCGCGGCGTTACCAAGTACGCCAACTTCCTTCCTCGAGACGCGTCCTGACAAGCCGGCTTAATGTGCAGCCCAGTTCATTTCTTTGATTTGACTTTTGATTTCTTCCACTGCAGGTATCTCCTAGGAGTTCACTGCAAATGCCGTAAAGTCCATAAATACCGTCGATCATTTATTTTTTGATCATAGGAAGAGTATGTACCGCTCATCCTTGCCTATAGGAAAATCAAAAGCTTCCTGCCTGCTTTATTCAAAAGCAGGCTTTGCCCAATGAACACTAATGCGAACGAATGTCATGAGCTAAGAGACGATTGTGCGTGCGCCCCCCCCCCCCCAAAATAAATAAAAACTAGAAAAGGAAAGTTTTCTGGGCTATTGGCGAATATACATATAACCTCTCACTCAATCCATCCGTCTGGCATTTTAACTGCTGGGATATGTAGGTCACATAATTAATGGAATTCTACTCTAGCACTGATCTGCGGTTGGATTGGAGTCTTGGGGCCCTCTTGAAGTCTTGTTATGAAGTTGAACAAAAAGATTTGATATTTTCTTAATTGAGGCTGAAAGACGTGGAAGATTACAGTTGAGATTTTGTCTTTTGATTTATTTATTTGTGTTAGCATTCATTCATTCTTTTTTTTTCTTTTTTTTACACCGTGAAGAGCAAAAGAAGAACATTACAGTATTGCGAGGTCAGAAAAGTCAACCCAGTGCAGCGCTGGCAGGCTTTCCATCCATCATCATACCTACCTATCGCCTGCACTACCAATCCTACACACTCATATATTTCCTCCTCTTTGTGGTTCACCGGTGTATTGGAGTAAAAGCCATTTATCTTTTTTTTTTTACATTCTATTTTGCATCGTGTTACAGCTAAACTCCTCTCAGTAGCTACAGCCGAGCTTCGTGTTGTTGTTTCCTTCCCCGGAGTCGCTCCCCTCTGATCTCCCCTCCGTGTAGCCGCCACGATAACTCCATGTACTACATTCCAACGCGTTCCCTTTGCTTTGCGATTTGTTAGGCCTGGCATCATTATCCCCCCCCCCTCTCTCACACACACACACACCACCACCAAGCTTCGCACCTCCACCCATGTTGCCGCATCCCTCCGGGTCAGTCCTATCCCCGGCCTTTTCTGCCCCCTCGAGGGAAGTGTTCTGTGCTCTTTCTTTCATGCCCAGTCTGTTTTTATTCTGGCAAAGGAGCAAAGTGGCAAAGCGTAAATCGTATCTGACCTCACTGCAACCCCCTCGCTAAACTTTATACATATCAAGTTGAGCGCAGCTGTGTGTGTGTCTGTGTGTGTGTGTGTGTGTGTGTGTATGCATATTGTGGATTATGGGTAGCATGTTAGGCTGAAAAGGTATGTGCTACTGTTGGCAGACAAACTCTTGGAAGACCTCGCTGGTCATGTAGGCCCGTCTCATATGGAGGGTGAAACAATAATGACATACATTTATAATCCAACTTCTGTTTTATATGTATCTGGTTACTTTACTTTTCACTTTTGAATGTCGGATGAGTGTCTTCTTCGGAGCTACTTTTTAATGTGTGTGTGTGTGTGTGGCTACAAGCTGCTGCTGGGAGAATGACAGGGTGCGCCTCAGCCTCATTACTCACTGCTCGTGAGCCAAGCGAGCGCCACCGCCACCCCTCGCTCCCTCTCGCTCTCTGTCACTCTCCCGCTCTCCCCCGCGCTTTATCTCTCTGTCTTTTGCTCTCTTCCTCCACCTCGCCCATTAGAGAGTGCTGATGGGACATTTTTTGCAGAAAGGAAACAATCCTCACACACACACACACACAAGCAGTGGTTGTGTAGAAGAAGGGGTTGTTGACAAGGGCAAAAACGTGTTGTTGTTTTATATAAGGGATGCATTTGTCTGGTGGGGATTGACTCGCTTAACTGGATGCCAAAGCCCCCTACACGGCTCCCTTCATACATTATCTAGCCTATAGCGGACAGTTTTTTGATATAAGTCGAATTTAAATTATTCTGAAGACGCAGTGAAGGAATTGTACATGCTTTAAAGATGCTACATTGTGAATACTTTCTCATGAATGTTACAGATGAAGGTCTTTGCAATCGAAGCACAACAAACATTATTATGGTTAAATCTTGAGTGAAACTGTTAAATCAGCACAAAAAGCAAGGCATCATGGGCTGATCTCAAGCATTCCAACCTCTTTGCAGCACTCCTCCTCCAAAGGCTCGAGGGTCAGCCATCCGTGCCATCGGGGTGACGCTTCGTTCGACCTCGAGCGTAGCATCCAAGTTGATCGCACTCCCTCCCCCCCGCACCCCCACCCCCTCCCCTCTCGCTTTAACCCTGACAGACAGTCGTTCTGACGAGATGACTGGAGATCAGTGGCGCTCTCATCCCTTGAAGTGGCTCCAGGTGTCACTCCAAGGGTACCCGCCCTGTTTGATCTGCCGTCGAGCGCCTGTCGGGCTACGGCACCCTCTGATATCCCGGTCAGAGGCTCTCCTGTCCAAAAGTTCTGCCGCTACTTTTGAGTGACGGCTAAGGTGGGGGATCGGTGGCTAGAAAAGAACGCAGCCAAAACTGTTTGAAAATGGACCGTTTCCCTTTGTCATTATTCCCCAACTTTGAATTTTGCAGCTATAAGGAACCCTCCTCACATGCCCCATCATGGGAGCGTTAGTATGGAGGGGATCTTTGTGTGATATGCCAGGTCCCGGCAGTCTGAACAACAGAGAAGGAAACAAAATAGACATCAGAGGGAACCAAATCTGTTTCACTGATCGTGCTGTGGGCCTTGTCTCAAGAAGAAAAAAACGAAAAAAAACACCTCTCAAACATCTTCAGATGCTGTCCAACAGAGGTCCCTGTCTCCACTGAGGAGTTGCACAAACAAAAAGGACAGATGAAACAAAATGGAGGAAAATATCTTTTTCAGCACAAATAGACGCCTCTTTCCTTCCTCCCTTTCATTTTATCATATATCGTCACAATTTTTTTTTCCCCCACCTACTGTGAGCTTCAGAAATTACAGGTGAGATCTCGCAGGGCCTGCCTTTCGTCTGGAGGGAGCAGGGGGAAGGGGTGGCTGAAGGAGAAGGAGAGGAAAGCGGGATTCACGCTTTGCAGTACCGCTGCGTTGTTTGTGGCACTCTTCCCTTTGTGTGTCTGGCGATAACTTATTCAGCACGGGGCCATTCATCCAGGGGTTGAGCGCGGGCGTCCGTCAAGACGGAAAATAATGAGGCGACAGCGGCGCGGAGGATAGCTTTCTCCCTCTGCATAGGTAGCCCCCTCCTCCTCCTCCTAGCCTCCCATTATCGGCCGATTTAAATAGATAATAGGGGGCCTTCTTCAGGATATTTTGAAGCATTTAGAACCTATCACGTTGTCTCTCATTTGAGTGTTGTTGCTTCTCAGCAAGCCATCGTGGATACTTTTTGGCGTACCGTGCTTGCAGCTGCCTGGGATCCTGTGGAATGCCGCAGCATTACTGGATGCCAGTAATTGTGTCAATGAGAAAATTAGGCTGCTTTGCTTCCTATACGCTTAGCGATGGACTCTGTACCCATATGCGCATGTTAGGCATTATTCCATCTTGGGCCGTGCCAGGACATGGGATCCCTATTGCTATAATGAGTTGCTCTCGGGCAGCATTGCTTGCCAGAATAAAGTGGCTCCTGCCCAAAAGCTTGCACTGTACATACCTTCCGTGATCTTTCAGTCAGCTCTCATTTTGATTTATTCCTCTACCCGTCTTTATACAGGTAATTTTTGTTGGCTAAAAACAACACTTAGCGGCATAGTCCAGTGGAAAGGGCGGAACTCAGCCCCCTGTGCGTGTGAACTGCATTAATCCAAACAATTACAGCTCATAACTTTAAAGAGAGGAATGTCCAATAAGAGCTTGAGATTGGAGTTTGCGACTGTGTAATTTGTATTCCCGTAAAAGATATTTAAGTAGTTTATCAAAACATTGATAGTTTAAGCAAATCTAAGTCAGCTATCTAAGTCGAGTTTGCATCAGGATAGATGGTTAAGTGTTGTCTTTGCTATTATTGTTGTTGCCCCTCAGATCTCTCTTTGGCAGGGTGCAAGAGCTTGAAATATTTACAAATGCTGAATTTTGACTCGTTTTCTTTTTAATATTTTGTTCCAACCCATCAATCATTTATTGCGCCGCTGTATATCTGTGTCTCATCCAAACAGACCCCCAGGATGGTGCAATGAAACAAAGGCAGTACACTGTTGCCATGTTGTAGATGGCATAAAAGATCCCCTTTATCACAATGGGCAAAACAATAAAAAGAGGACCACTTTTCTACAAGGAAGTGAAAAGGTTGTAAGGAAAGTCATTTTCCAGGCATTAGGATTAAATAGGAGCTCCTGTCAAATTGCTTAAACAGAGCATTGGTCTTTTTCCAAAGCAAAAAGCCTAACCTTGAGTGATTTTATTCTTAACACAAAAATAATAATTCAATTTTTCCCCCATACCAAAGGCCAGAAGGAAAGACAGACCCCCATCACCCAACCAACTATTTTTTTTTACCTCTTTTGTCATAGGATTTAATTATATGTTTTTAGTTGTAGTAAACAGAGGAATCCCTCCTCACTCCTGGAAGTTTTATGCTTATCTGCATTGTATCCAATATCCATCCAAAATAATACACAACACAGTAAATCCTTTACTTCTGAGATACAATGCTTTTGTTGTGCATTGATAAGCCAACTCAGTGTGGTCATTGACCTTTTAGAAAATGACTTAAAATGACTCTAGACTATATGTCCAAGGCCTTCTTTTTGAATTGTAATTAAAGTGACAGTAGCTTTATAAAAGCGGTGAATAGCAATGGCTCTGAGCAGGCCAATGGGGAACAGTCACATGCACAAACACGCGTTAATAGTACATTTTGATGTTGACGCGCACACACAAAGGAATGATCTTTGGCACCTATGCACAGCGAGGCATTCCGTTTATTAATTAAACATCCGTATTGTATTGACACTAGATATCGGCAGATTCACAAAGCCCAGGTATTTCTATGGGGACTAAAGAAGTTGGATCAGTACATCTGTAATAAAAAGGAGCCTTTGACCCAGCATGCTGCGGCAGTGTAAGCTTTTAGCCAGTGTGAGCCTCCTACCGTCTTTGTTGTTTAAACAATGAAATGTGGCATCACACTGTCAGGGATGTTTGAGATCCTGCTTGGCAGAATTAGACAAACAGAAGGAGCATGCGCAGACAATTACTCAGGCATGACCACTGAGATGTGTTGAGGACTTTTGTGTGTGTGAGTGTGTCGAGACTATTGAATTAGCACCAAACCCACTGAAACACAGTTTAAGAATTAATATACAACACAGGTTGTTTTGTTTGTCACTCCAAGCCTCTCTGTAGATGCCTTAGTCCCCCAGCATTCCAGGGAAAGCATGGTCGGGGATCGGATCGCAACAGTCCGCCCTCTTTTCATGATGGGTGCCTCAAACCATCGTCTTTTGTAACCAAAGTCCTAAGGACAAAGCAGAGTTATGCCACAAAAGCCTGTAGAACCTTGATCAGTGAAGAAAACCCCGGTGAGATCCAATACCCAGAGGGTCCATTTTTAGCCCAAAGGCCATTGGAAGTTTTGGAAATGTTGTATAATTAGACGGTACGCAGTTAATCCTAAGGGACTGTTTGGCAGGCCGCTGCCGTTCCACTTTCCTGTTTTTATTTTGTGTAGTCTCAGACTTCAACAATGATGCTTCAAAATGTGTTGACAGTTACAGTAAAAACGATGGGTTTGGGTCAGATAGACACATACCTCCGCTATGCCGATGATCTCGCACAAATTGCGCTAAAAGAGACTCCCCCCCCCCCCCAGATTCGAGTCAAGTGCAGTACGCGTTCAAGCCCCTGGCCTGATTTTTGGTTTTTGGGGAGTGAACCAGCCATGCAGGGCTGGTAATGACAGGTTCCATGTTGCCCGTGGCTTGTGGCCCACAGCACTGTTTGTTTGGAGAGTGGTGCTCGGCCGTGAAGTGCTGGCCCAGCTGGCAGCGGCTCCGTTGCCCCTTTGGCCCGACGGCCTCAGCTTGTTTGGCCAACACCAGGCGGGCAGACTGGCATCCAGGAGTCTGTTGGGGAAGAGGTGGAGGAGGGCGGGGGGGGGGGGGGGGGTACTGACAGAGTGGAGGAGCTGTTGGCTGAGCACCCTGGTGCTAGGCCAGGCCTGTTGCCAACTGGAGAGAAGACTTCTCCACTCCCACCGGGATCTTCACGTCTCTGTGGCGACAGGGATCTTAGTTTGCACCTCAAGGGTCAACATCATCCCGTCGTGACCTGTCTCCGCTTGAACAAGCTCGCTCACAGAACAGCACTGGAAAACTTTGCGTGTGAATATTTTGATACACATTGTTTGTTTTTTACAGACAAATAAAGACACTTTGCCTCCACAGTACAACAGCTCAGTTGCACATATTTTATTTGCCACGCGCAGCAATGTGAAAATGAAAAATGCTGTCCTATCAAGTCATTCCCTTCTCTCTCTGGTAGTTAATAAAAACAACTTTTTCAAGCGTCACTACTATCTGTGGCCTTTACAGTAGCATGCTATCCACAAAGATACCCTCCACCCCCACGCCTCAGCCACCTAAATATTCTATAAATTGTAAACCATCCCTTTATTAAACCTTTATAAAAAAATGTAGAGCCGCTTTGTTTACTTTCTGAGTGTTTGCAGGGTCACATTGACATCCTGTCAGCCCTAGTGTAAACTTTAAACCCCAACCCATATTCTGGTGGCGCCAGGGCTAACATTGCTTCAGTGTTAAAGGGAAGTTGTGAGGACATTGATGTCTTGGCCTAGCATCCCAGTGTCACTTTCCCAGCCTGTTTTTTTGGACCCCGCCAACCCTCCTCAGTCTCCTCAGCTGACCCGGTGCATCACGGAGTATAACACACATGTGAGGAGCCCGGAACCCCGGCCAACAACAAATGTTTTCCTACCGTTACCATTGCATTACTAGTACACAGCCTTCGTATATATGGAACCTGGCTCACACTGAGGCTCTGTCGGTTAGATATTTGGCCTGACTTTTCAGGGCCAAGACTCTTATTTTATTTAACAAGACGTTCGACGCACAGCCATCCCGTCTAAAAGTTTCCCTGCGGTATTGGATTTCAGAACAGACTCGACCTAAACCGTTTCTAAACACTGGTTTCATTTAACCAATCTTTAATTACACCGTTTGGTGGAAGCCGAGGTACGGAGTAAAAGCCAGCACCATAGTCAGGGACACCAGTCTGAGGACCGTGGGGTTGAGAAGAAGGGAAAATATCGTGGACAAGCAGATGTTGAAAGAGAGGTTAAGGTGTTAAGGGGTCACAGATTTTTGATGTATTCGGTGGTAGTATTGACCTTGGCCTTGACCTTTGAATGAACCTCAACATGTCAAGTGTGCTGCAACAGTCCATGTTGCCATATTCAGATTTAAAATTGTCATCCGCTACGTCGACTGATGCCAGCACTTATACACCATTGCCACTAATTCAATTTGTAGTTATTTTGCGGCCGCCTTTTATTTCTTTTTCATTGTTGCCTCACAGCTCAACATGTTTTGGCTTATTGTCCGGAGGGCAGCCATGGCCAGTCGATTAATTGTAGGTACACAAACCGCTGGGTCGCATTCCAGTCGCACAGTGTTCTTAGTGTACTACGGTGCCATGAAGAGTGTCATTGTGGCCCGGAGCGACGGGTGAGGCTTCCTCCAGCTCTGCGACAAAGCTTCGCTGTGAGGTCGTGCCCGAGACCAGGACTATCAGAGCTATCAGTCCGGCGGGGAAAGAGCAGAACAACAGGCCCCCGGACAAATAATGGTGTCAACCCTGGGATTGTTAGGCTTCATTCAGGGCAAGGAATGTCCGCGGTTTAATGGTGACACGTCGCTGTCTATTGACTCAATGGGTCCGATTTGAACCCTCTTGTTGATTCTGCTCTCCTCTGTCAGCATGTGATGCCGCGGAGCGCTACGTGGCAGTGCATTCTGTGCGTTGATTTGAAAACATCTCTCTCTCTCGGCAAACTTTTAAGATGTCACAAAGGTCGGTTGTCAAGCGTAGTCGGCCTTAGGACATGGATGTGGGAGGTGACATGACAACTCATGTTTCGCTCAAATCCTTTCTCGCCTCCCACTTAGACCTGTTGGTTTTGAGCATTGAGTGAAAATAAAATGAAAGACTTTAAGTTTGCCCTTTTCCGCATTGAGAGTTTCCCTCTGAACTTTCAGAATGTCCGTTATTATTTAGCCCCCCTCTGCCAGGCCTCACCTTCTGAGTTTCAGTGTTTCGTTCAGCTAACTGGCTGGATAAAACTATTTCATTTCTCCTCTCTTCTTCTCCATTCGGTATATTGCTTCCGACCCCACTACCACCACGCCACATCCCCCTTCTTCTCTCCTAACGGTAAACGTTAAGATCCAGGAGCGGATCAATGGCTGTTATCCTTTGATGTGCTAGCGCGCATTACGAGCGGTGAGTTCTAATTGGGGCAGAGAGCCCAGGATCGATGTTGGCTGTAATTGCCTGACACAGGGATGGGTGTGAGACTTTATTATCATTAATATTTAGACATGTTGTGGGAGGAACCAGCCAAGGCTAAATGTACAACGGCGGCGCAGGCCTTTGATCTCGGCAGATAAGCAGATCGATCGGGGATTGGCGGGGGGGGGGGGGGCGCTGAAGGAAAGGAGGTCGCCTAAGTGTGGCGAGCTGGACGGATGAATTAGCGAAGGCCCCCGTCCTGGATTTTATCGGATTTCTCTGGGAAGTTTTCCCTTTCGGCGCAGAAAAAAAAAAGGTCAGGCTAGGCCTCAGTCCTCCCCATAGCTAAAATAAGAACCTGGTCAGTGTCCAGGGAGGAAAGAGGGCAAGCAGGTTTAATTTCAAAATTGGTTTACAAATTGGAGGCAACCTCTTCATTTACAGAACGGACATCCTTAGACATTCATTAATTCAGTAGCTTCTGGAGGGGCGAAAAAAGATTAAAATTAGCCCCGCCCTTGTTTCTGCGTGCTCACCGTGATTCTCCGAAATTCCAACCACTTATTGGAATGGTTTGAGGTTTGGTAGTGAGCAGGATGAAGAGATGTTCAGCGTTTGTCTCTTTGTCAGGTACCATTGTTTGGGAGTCGTAACAGAATATGTTTACGGAAGAGAGGCCCGCGGGCTCCGCGGCCGCCTCGTTGGCGTCAGCGAGCACACGATGCTGTTACCTAATCCTACCGGGGAGGGACTGGGAGCGTCGAATGGAACGCACCCTGTCTAGCGGCGCGACCAGAGGGGGCGGGGGCTATCCATTCCGCGTGTCCCGTAGAGGCGAAGGGCCCCGGGTGAGGCTGCGGGGCTGTGACGTATACGCTCAATCCGGTCTCCACCGGTTTTGATTTACAGGGGCTCCCCAGGGACTGATGCCATAATCATTGTACTCAGTGGGACAAAGATAGGTACCGGGTCGCACAATGACAGGTGTTTAGTTCACATGGGTGCAAACTGCCCCGCAGGATAAGAGGTCGGCGACGAGAGATTAAGTGAAATGGCTTCAACGAGTAAATCGGCAAATACGGGTCGGAACATAAAAGAGAACAGCAAAGGATTCTCTGTTTCATTCATCACAAGTGACATGAAAACATTTACAGCTCACGTTATGCGCCATTGTGTTTGAAAGACTTTGGTTTAATCACGTTTGGGGTTTAATTGTATGAAATTAAGGAACTGTTTATTTGGATCCCCATTGGTTGATGCTTTTTCCAGTTGACATCAACTTTTTTATTCAAAAATAAAACACGCAATTGCTGATTATGTAACAAACATTGTAGAACAGAGTAGCAAAGTACCACTTTTCTCTCCTATAAATCTTTCATCTGTATTACAGATGAGTCTGCTTTGTCTTCGCATTCATTGCTTTTCATGGAAGTGTGCATCCCTACCCGTACTACATTGTGCAGGGGCTTGTACCATTGTGGAAAACCGCAGGGTTGTGCAACAAATGGCCTATTGTGTCACATTTTTATCACCAGCCCCGGCAGTGTTAACACATACATGTATCTATTGTGTTTGGTCCCGCAAATGTGCACAAAGCCTGCACTGTCTGCGAAGCGACAGCAGACACCAAAGACTAGGTTTTTCTCAACTATAACTTCAAAATACTCACTTCACTGATAAATATTAAACGTGACAAGAAAAAAATAAATATCTTTGCAGACAAAATAGCTGACATTTGCCCTGTTAACTTTTCTCTTTGAATATGTGCGCTGCGGCCAGTTTGTGTTTCCACCGTCACAGCCCAGTGTTCCCAATGCGCCCCATGTTCAAAGTTCTTGTTTAGCCTCTCCGAAGTGGCTCGTCATTCGGCGGTTAATGTCAAAAGTTAGCTCCGTATGCTCAGCGCTTGGTCGACTCTTGTGTGCGTATTTACAGCTGAAGTGTGTGTGTGTGTGTGTGTGTGTGTGTGTGTGTGTGTGTGCGCGCACGCTCGTATTTGTGTACTCGTCTCTATATCGGCTGTGTGATTGAGGGAGTGAGATAAGAAGGAGATGAAGAGTCGTTCGGAGGGGCTTTCTCACTCAGAGGCGTCCCCATCTGTTCGTCCGGGCCTAATTGTTCCTGGGTGCAGAGACTGGGGGGGAGATGAGGGGAGGGGGGGGGGAGGCAACTGTACTCATCCCTTCTCCCCGAGATATTTCTGTAGCATTAAAAAAGCACCACCAGCACACTCCAGATTATTGCCGTGTAAATAATGGCACTTGGCTCGATTCCCTCCTAATGAATGTCATTTGCTTTTCCAAACGAGGATTAATTATCGACCGAGGACCTCTGTGTCCTCCCACGGGGAGCGCATCGCAATTAGCTGCCAAAAGATGGCTGCTTATACTTGTGTGTGTGTGTTTTTTTTTTTTTACACGTCTATATGTACGTTAGTGTGCATATGTTCCTAACATCCCAGTTCACTTTGTGCTTAATTCTGTGGCGGTACTGAGAGAGAAAACGGTGGTTTTCATGTCCTTGCCTCGATTGGATAGAAGTTGGTTTGTTGGTGTTGAACATTGCTGTTGTGAAACCAGAGGGACTAAAGACGGTTGTGCTGCTTCGGAGGCGGCCTCCTCGGTAACAGAAAAACAAACACAGGCCTCAAATTAGACTTCCCAAAACATTGCATTCCCTCTCATTTTACACACCACCGGGGCCTGCAGACCAGAATAGAATAACTCATGTAATCCGCTTCAGATTCAGAGTGGCACAGCCACTGGATCACTTGACAAACAAGTGCCCTTTGGATCCATCTGATGACCTCTTTCAAAAAAATCAGAGAGCCTTAGATGATTTACTTACTTGTTGTGGAACTTCCCAGCTCATGTGGAATTGCCTCTCACTGATAGAACAGTCCAGCTATTAAAACCACATTTTCCCCATCGCTCTCGCTCTCTAACTCTCATGTCAGGTCCACCTGTCTTTCCTCACTCCTTCCCTCACACTCCTTTTTTTTTCCTTCCCCTCTCCGTCAAATTGCCTTTCCATGTGAGCTGATGCACTTAGCCCAAATGAAGGAGCTGATGAGGATAAGGGTTATTTCTGTCGACGGAGGCCCCTTTTGAGGTGCGGACCCCCTCCCGAGAACCTGAGACTTTGATAACGCTACAGAGCCGTGAGGGGGGTCGAATTCAAGAAGGCCCCAATCACTGAAGGAGAAATGTCAAAATATCCAGCCGCCAGAAAATATGCTCATTTTGTATTTTTGTGCAGGCTTCTAAAATATATACATTTTTTTTTTTCTATCTACCTGCTTAGTCAGCAAGAGGCCAGTCGAGGTGAGACGAGCCGGGCTTGTGTGTCAGACTTGCCCACAGAGACAGACGCTATGATAATTGATAACTGTGAGAAAAGCTCGGAGGGAGGGGGGGGGGGGGGGGGGAGTCTAGGAGAGGTGGCAGTTGGACACTTACTCTGCTACAGTTCCCCCCCCCCCCCATGTTTTATGGCTTGATACTATTACTGCTCCCTGGCTCACCTCTCAGTGTGAAATGGGCAAGTCTCGACACTAACCTCCTCCCCCCCCCCGTGCTTCTGTAGCTCCAGGACGCCGTCGCTCAGTATGTCGCGGCGCTTGAGGAAATGTTTGCCGAGGACAATCGAGCGTGTGTTCGCGATGTCCTCAGCAGAGACAGAGAGGGCGTACCCTACGGCACTGCTGACATCAGCAGGTAAACCGCGGAAGGGAGAGGAGCCGTCCCTAAATTACGTCAAATGTTCCAGCATTCCTTCATCGCCCTCCAATCCCTTTCTGCATTCTTTTAACTAGTTTCTTTGGCCCTTTTCTTTCACTCTGTGGGAGGGGGGGGGGGGGGGTGATGCGGGCGGGCAGGCAGGCAGGGTGCTCCAGGCTGCAGCAGGTTGAGCAGGTTTTCTGAGGAGTGCGAGAATAATTTTGATTCTGCTCCGTTTCATTGTCTCTGCCCGTGAGAGCCTGAACGCGTTTCTTCCCTCGGAAGATGTGTCGCAAGTGGCACTTTTGTGGAGCGGTTGTGTTCGTCTCCGGCTGCTTTTACACAGCGGAGATGAACGGGGATCGTGCAGAGAGCAAGCTGTGATCTCCGCGTCAACCGGGGCTTTTGTCAGAACTTGTTTTCTTGTTGTTCAGTGTTTGTGTTCGCTTCAGTTTTTGATTGGTTGTTTAAAGTGCGAGTTCCCCACATAACTTGCCTTTAGTTTCAGCAGATTCACTGTGTGTTTCTAATTGTTTCAACCATGACCCGAAGCGCTGTGCATATTTGTACGTTAGATATACATCTAATAAACATACATTGTACGTTCCAAATAATATCAAAAACACTTGAAAAATGTTGAGTCAACGGGGGACTTCATAATTTTGCGCAGTTGTCGTCGTTGCACAAATATGAGCAGGAAGTGTAATCAGTAAAGCAGGCAGTTTATTTTAAACTAAAGGTAACCCTTTCTACCACGTGCCTGAGTAGAAGAAGCAGCAAGGAAAGCCCGTAGTCATTCAGTGCACGTTTTCATGCAGGTTTGCATTGCAAAAGGAGCCCTTTGACACATAACTGTTTGTTACTAACTCAAACCCCTTGAAACTGCCTGTGTAGTTCAAAGGAGAACGTTGTCAGAACCTGTGGAAGCGGATGTGAAGGAGATGAACCTTTTTTTTTTTTTTTTTGCTGTGCCCGTGTGCATGAGGTTTAAGTGAATAAACAGATAAATAACCAGCAGCCCTTGCAGAACGAGTCCCTCTGGCCACGGGCCAAACAGGTAATTCCTCCGGCATAGTTTTTTTTTTTTTTTTTTTTGGAAGGGCCACGGCGAAGCCCAGCCCGCCTCGGCAGTCAGACTGTCTGCACATTTCTGCCGCTGATGGCATACCAGGGGCGCCATTTTCCTCCGTGAGACAGACAAGCCAGAGGATCTGATTGGCCTTCCGCCAAAGCGCACTCACAAAGGCTCCTTTGACAGCGGGTCAGTTGGTTAACCAAGCAGTAGGCAGAGGGAGAGAGGCAGAAGCCAGCGAGAGAGAGCGAGAGAGCGAGAGAGAGAGAGAGAGAGAGAGAAAAAAAAACTCTTCCTCACCTCTTCACCCTGAAGCTTCATTCAAGAGTTATTCACACTAAAAAAAAAGCGCCGCCCTATTTGAGAAATATTAAAAAACACAGTTTCAGTGAGTTGTTTTTTTTTGGGGGGGGGGGGGATTAAAGGCTCATCAGCACACATTGGGAGACAGATGCTGGCTACACACCCGCGCACATTTAAGACCAAACATGACCTATGCGCTGGTGTGTTGTTTTTCTGTGTTAGTCTGCTTCTTCTGGGACGACCAGTCCTGACAAAAGCTTTCCTAAAGTATTTCCTGTTCCTTCTCCTCATCCGCCTAAAACAATTTGAAGTTAGTTTTATCGAAACGGCCTCTGTAGCAACGATGAAGGTAAAGCGTTTATATTCCGTGTCGGCATTCATTACAAGCTCCAGTGAGTGAGTGAGACGTCTGGATGTAACTTTCCAAGCAATGCATCGACATTGAGTCTGCATTTCGAACGAGGTTAAGAACGCGCCCCAACCATTGATGGGCCGCCTCGCGCCTCGTCTCGCCGCGCAGGATCCGGCGCTATGGCGCCACGTGGCCCTGCGTGATGTTCTCCCCCCCCCCCCCCCCCCTGCCCTCATTATCTCCCCGGTCCAGGCCTCGCTTCTCTGCTTTCTCCTGCCGCCCATCTCCTCCCCTGTGTACCGGCCGCTTTGCATACGACTGATGTTTAAATGCTGCATTGTTAACTGACGTGAGGTAGCCCTTTGCTGACCCGGGAGGTATTTGCTCGTTTGATCAGGGGGGCAGCAGTTTTAATGTATCGAAGCAGCGCCGCTCCGCAAAGTCCTCCCTCCCGAACCCCATCTTCCCCCCCCCCATCCCCCCCCCCGCTCGGTATAAGTGGGGATGGAGGACGAAGCCAGGAGGACGGATCCATCGGTTGCAGGCCTGACAGCACAGAAGGAAAGGTGATTATTAGAATATTGTTGGTCAGCAAGGCCAGAGGGGACGCTGCTGAGCCTGCACTTCCAATTTTGCTGTGATGGTGGGTGTTGGTATTCCAGGGGGGGTGTGGGGGGGCGAGGGAGGTGGCAAAGACCGAGAACAACGCCCCATTGATTAGCAGTTTCGATATTTCCGTAACTTGTGGTTTATCTCTTTTTTTTTTTTTTTAACTGAATATTGGCATATTGTTTCAATCCCTCCTCTGTGTTTTTCTCGTATGTCTTCCTGCTCTCTGATTTGCATCCTTTCTCGCAAATGACATAACAGGAAGTTAATTTGAGTTTTGTCAGAAACGGTGTCGGTGAAAAAACACCCCTCCTTCCCATCCCTCGCCGTTGTGCACAAGAATCCCACTTCGCCAGCTGACAACACAACACAGAGAACTGGAAAAAGCCCAAAACAGTGACATAAGTGGTGTACGGGTTTGTGTTTACACCCTGGGACGTGTGCATTACGACCCTGCTCGCGCTGAAGCTAACCACGCTCTGGCCCCTCAAAAGGAAATATTGAACACCCGGACCCCCTTCTGGCCTTTTGCCTCACCCTTCTTTGCCCCTTTTTTCTTTCTTTCCATCCCCTCCTTTTCTCTTTGTCTGTTTCATGTGGGAAGTCTCTCAGCGGCAGTGACCATAGATACCAGGAGGGGGGGGGGGCGTAAGAAATCCCACTTCGCTCTCGACTTGATCATTAATATTTGATGGACAGTTCCCGCATGAATTTGCCATGGCGTCTCATAGCGGGCTTGTGATGTGCTGAACATAAGGCTACAGATGGAGATGGTTTGTGTCCACGTGTGGCGTGTTTGTGTGCCTGTCGGGCCATGCAGATGTCACCAAGTCAGAAGGATTACCGCGTCTATGCCATGTTTACAACACTCGGCATGCCGCATCGTGTCATTGTGCTATCTCGCACTTCCCTCTGATTCCCTCGTTAATAATAATCTTAACGCTCTTCAGATGAACTTGCTCCTTCTACATCTACGGTGAAGCGCTCTCTGGAGAGCTCAACAACGCAATTCGGCAAATATGGATTGGCTCGCGCATTTCCAAAAGTCCCAAAGCAGCCCGACTGCCCCTTGACTTTTGAACCACGGTTCACAGGAAAGCAGAGGTGAAGCAGCAATCTGCATCTCTCGTGGTCTCTCACGCCCACACTGCTGCTGTGAGAGAGAGAGAGAGAGAGAGAGAGAGAAAACAACAAGTAGCTCATGAGTTTACCTCCAGCCGTGGAAGGAAAAGAATGCATTGAAGGGAAGTGCTCGGTCGAACTGCCCCGGCTGTCGTTGGTGCCTTTCGAAGGTCGTCCTCGTCCCCTTTTGTTGGCCCCGTATCTTTCCCACCGGCGCTCGCCTCTCCCCCCCCCCTCCTCCTCTTTTCTCTTCCTGAGGCTCACCCTGCACGGCTGCCGGCCCCCCTGATTAGCAGAGGCTTCAGAGCCCGGAGTCTATTGATCGGGGGGCCCCCAGAGCACCGGGCAAATGTAGCTGGAGCAACAAGTCAATATCACTGGTACCGCGAGTGTCCCCGTCACTCTGGTGACTCGCGCAAACACACACACACACACACACACACACACACACACACACACACGTATTTATTTTTCATGGGTCAGAGAGAGAGAGAAAGAGAGAGAGAGAGATTTGGCAGTGAGGCAGGCAATCATGAGCACATCAGTGTCACTCAAAGGGCCTGCTGTAAACACTGGCCCTCTTTTTATAAACCTCTCTTCTCCATTCCGGAGAGCTAATTCCGTCTTGAACACCGGCTAAATGTGGATTTTTCTCCAGTAAAAAACAAAACTGTTGCTTGAGTTTTCTTTCCCCCCGTTTTCAACCATTATCTAACTCTCCTTTCTCATCTCTCCCAGCTCGACCCCCTCTCCCACCCTCTCAGCTTAGACACAGGGACTGAGGAAGCTAGTCTGCAAATTTAATGGAACAGCATGGATTATTTAGACTGACTAAAGCCTCCCTTGTAGTGTCAAATGGGGGGTTGTGGGATGACATTATACCCCTACTTTCTCCCTCCCAGTCTCCTCATCTCGCTCGCGCTCTCTCTCTCCTTCTTACCTGCTGGACAATCCGATCTGTACCTGACATGCCCAAAGAAGCTGCGCATGAAGGTTTACATAATCCTTAAATGTACCATGTTGTTTCACACATATCGCAGTCATGGTGCGGACCAATGTGCACGCGCCCATATTCTGACACGGTGACCTTTCTGGCCGGCTCAGTCCTATCATACCTGCAGGACAGAGCAAGGGGCCAGAGTGGCTCCATGGCCACGAGGTCAAGTTCAAGCAATGACTCCTCTTGCTCACCCTTGGCACTGATATGAACTCCTCGCTTGGTTAGTTTGTATTCCGTCCACACATGCAAATGTGACCTTTCACCTCTGGAGACCAGCAGAGGAAACTGGCTTTTAGTTGCTTTCTTTACTGGCAGACTTCCTGCTGTTTTAGATATCTGATCCGCGGCAGATTGAAACAGCAGCTCCAAATGAGGAGAGGTCAGCCTTTCACTTCATTCCCTGTTTGGCTAGTTTAGAGACTTTGCTATAGTCGGATCCCTGACGGCAATGCCTAGCCAATAAATGTCTCCGGTCCCTTTATTATCCTCTGAAAGAACATTCCGTCTTCTAGATCGCTCATTCGTTCGTCTTAATCGTCAATATTACGTTTAACATAGAGTTTAGTTCAGTCTTTTCACAGCCACCTTGATTATAGGTGAGCTCACGTGTAATGGATCTGTAAACCAAGGTTTCTTTCATGTATCATACATTGATGCAGAAAGAGATGCACACTGACTGTTGATGTGAACAAACTTTGTAATAGACCTTTTTTGTGAAAGGATGTTTGCAGGCCAAACTTCTTTTTTTTTTTTTTTTTACTTGGCCAGTAGAAACTCTTTATACATTTGTATAAGAAGAGGGTCAGCCTGCGTGGGTGTTTGTGTACTTGTGTGTGTAGATGTGTTTGTGCATGCTGGTGGGCAATGTTGCAACATCATCTGTATCTGAAGACACACAGGATGCAGAACTAAAAACCACAGGACTTGGAGCAAATATTTGGAGAGTTGCTTTAAAATGGCAAAATAAACACCGCGCGGATGAGCTTACCAGATAATAAAAGAGACTGAGACATAAACACAAATATCCCCAGCGCTTCTTTTTAGTGGAATCCTAAACATACGTCTCTCTTGGCCCAAAGAGTTAGAAGCATTTATCCAATGAATGAGAAACCAGCTTTTTAATTCATTGGATAAAAAGTCTTTGTAAATAAAAGCATTTTGATAACCACATTTATAAGTCAGTTTAAAAAGATCTGTGGGGGACTATAAGGAAATAGATGCCCAGTCTTTTCTGGTTGCCCAATCTGTAAAATATCTTCTCTAAACTCAACAATGCAAATCCAAAAGCCTTTTTATGAGCAAACTTGAATAAGTCAGGTCAAATTTCCCCACAATAGAGTTGGTGTTGGGTGTCAGACTGTGGAAGTGTTGCTTCTCGCTTCCACGACAGGAGAAAACATCTTTCGGTAAAAGTAACAACAACAAAAACACTCACTTTGAAAAGTTGTGTCAAGAAAAAGCTGTGCAGTAATTAGATAAAGAAGCACTCTGTGATGCATAAGCAGTCTGTTTCCCCCCTCGTGTGTGTCACTATGTTGTAGCAGAAACACGGCATGCAGATGCCATTAACACTCCCCGAGCACCCCCCAGCTCCACTTCTCCTGTCTCCTTTCCTCTTTTTTTTCCCTTTACTGCACTGGAACAGTTGTGTGCACAGGTGATTTATGTGCTTTAATGAGATTTCAGTACAGAACTAACAATAAAAATGTATCATCGTTCTGGAAGCTAAATGGATCATGCTACGGCCTTTTTTTCACCGGGGCCAGTAATCGGATCTGCAGCTGGCCCCTGGCCCTCGCACTATGTGCACCGGGGGGATTTGGGGGTTTGGGGAATTTTTAGCAGAAAGTAGAAAATGTCAGTGTCAGTTATGCGTGTTTGTTTCTGCAGAATAAGCCAGTTGTACTGTGTGCAAACCGTGCAGCAAACACTGAGCACAAGTGATGGATCTGGAGTTTTCTTTCCAGCCTGGGAAAGAAAGATTTGAGTGACTTTGACAGTGACAGTGTTGAATCTCACTATAGTTTGCTCACATAACAAAAAAACCTTGTGCTTTCTGAGTTAAATATTTACCTTAATATCTCTGCTATTTCACAACTACTATATTTTCCAAGAAAGAACACCTGTAGCACTTCATCATTTGGGCCACTTTGCAATATTTAACATCATTTGGTACAGTAGATATGGGCTGTAGACTCCAAACCGTTTGCGTGACCGGCACATCGGGTGAACACAATTTAAAAAGTACCTCCTATCAACACAACCCTCCAGCAAGAGTGAGGCAATTAGAATAAGCAATTCTATCTCCTGAATGAACGTCATGAATGTCCAAGAGAGGGGTCGGAAAGAGGAAATGGATGAGGATATAGATTCAGTAGATAGGGAAGACGAGGGTTCAGCCAGGTAACCTTCCAAGGGAATGATCTGTGTGTGTGTGTGTGTGTGTGTGTGTGTGTGTGTGTGTGTGTGTGTGTGTGTGTGTGTGTGTGTGTGTGTGTGTGTGTGTGTGTGTGTGTGTGTGTGTGTGTGTGTGTGTGTGTGTGTGTGTGTGTGTGTGTGTGTGTGTGTGTCGAGCACTGAAAGCCACCCGCACATCGTACCGGGATGAGCAGAAGCTGCAGCACAACATTGCTGCCGGCACAGAAAGTTCTTAATCATTCCAGACACGGGTTGTTCTCTCTTCCTCCTTCACCTGCGCCGTCTCTTTTCCATTTGCCTTTTCCATCTCCTTTTTTCTCTCTCGCAATTTGTTTTACATGTCTCGCATACTCTTGCATATGCACAAGCTCTCCTCCCACGCTTAATATCCTCCCTCTTATTATTATTATTTTTTTTACTTCTTCTCTACTCACTCTCTTCCTCCTCGCAACACTTTTCTGGGAGAGAATAGGGTCCCAGCCTCGGCTGCCTTGTAGCCGGGGTTGTTAGCCGGCAAATGAAAAATGGATGAACTTGTAGAGGCCCAGTGCTGCTCTCCTGCATCACATTGGTACAACGAGGGGAAGTAAAGTGTGGGGGGGGGGGAGAGGAGAGAGGAGAGAGGAGAGAGGGAGAGATGGAAGGAGGGAGAGAGAGAGAGAGAGAGAGAGGGAGGGAGGGAGGGTTGGATGAAATACATGAAATACATTGCTCTGATCACGTATTGGACATAAAAACCTGTCCATCTTTTATGTCAGTTTTCTTTGTTGGGAAAAAAAATAATGTCAATACAGGAAAAGGTTGTAGTCTTTATTTTTTTTTAGATCAATAATGAACAGAAAACACATAGTCAATTCATGAGATAAATGGACAAAGTTTTTTTTAAATATATTTTGATCAATCAAACGCGTTGACAGATTTAAAGCCACGGTCACATATAAACCTATTTTACTCTACAGTTAGAAGCACTGCTCTCGTAAACAAACCCCGTCACAGGCAAATTACATGTCAATACGTATTGAATTATTGGGTTTATCTGTCGGTCAATCAACTGCTGCCTGGTCAACCTTTTTCTGAGTGCATTTAGAGCCCTGACTGTTTCTTCATTTAGGAGAGAAACCTTGACAGGAAACGTGTAGTGTGTGATTTACGTTGCTAGACATTTATCTCCATTGGATTACATCACGCTTCGCGGTTATTTATTCGACTACCGTGACTCTTGAGTATTTAGGTGTGGCCGAGTTCTGAAATACTGTTTGTCTTCAGGGAATCGCTTGATGTCGCAGGCTCAAAATAATTACACTAAACTGCTCTAATTGAAGACATACACACTGTGTGTGTGTGTGTGTGTGTGTGAGTGCGTGTGTGTGTGCGCGCGTGTGTTGTGAAAATCATCATTTATGTTGAACACCCCCTCGGGAACAATAAGCAAAACATACGCGTCGGGATCAGTTCTCCCCCCACAAACGGGTCAAGTCATTATCCTCCTCCTCTTCTCCTCTTGAGCCTCCTTCACTCAAAACTGGATTGATGACTGTGTGTGTGTGTGTCCGTGCGCTTTTGCAATGAAACATTTATCCGTATTAGTTTGTTGTAACAAGTCAACGCATTAGTTAGGACTTAGACCCCCCCCTCCCACACACAACGTTCCACCTCCATGTCCATCACTCAAACCATTTGTGAACACATTGATCCTTCCCTCTCTCCTCCCTCCTCCTCCCCCCTCTCATTTCCCATGCTGCATATTCCCAGGGTTTGGAGGGAGGAGAGCCAGAATGGCTCAGACAGCCATTGATTTTTATTTTATTGGTCTACTGGTGGAAAGAGGAGGGATAGGGGAGGGCCAGAGAGATGCAACTCTGGAGCATCTCTCTGGCCTAAGTTTCCTCTTAACGTGTGTGTGTGTATGTGTGTGTGTGTTCTTAAAGTGGGTTGGGCCTACCTGCCATATGTCTGTCTGACTGAGACTGTTTTTGTTTTTGGGGGGTGTTAGCCGTCCGTCCGAGGTGTGTTTGTGTGTGTGTGTGTTGACGTGTCCAGCCACCTCTTGAGAGCCATCAAAAGCTGTGGGTGTGTGTGGGTGTGTGTGCACTGACGTGTCAACATGTGCCTACCCGTGTGTGTGTTTATTTGTAAGTGCACACACGTGTGTGTGTGTGTCATTGAAGGGACGGGGGATCTGGGGTGCTGATGGAGCTGGAGGTAGGGACCTGGACCCCATCACACACACACACACGCACACACACACACACACACACACACACACACAGGCACAGCTGAGGTGTATCCCGGTGCTCATTAGAGCTGGTAATAAGGCTGTGCTGCTGGAAGAGAAGGGGAAAAAAACAGGGTGAGGGGGAGGGAGGAAGAGAGTGGGAAGGGAGAAAAGGAGAAAAAAAATGGTAGATTTTAAATTTTAATAACACTGGTACGATTTTGTAAATCTTTCCTGACAGAAAAGTCCTCATTATTTTCATCTGTCTCAGAGGAGCCTCTCCTCCAGCTCTGCCTCCCCGGGTAAACGGACTCTCTCTCTCTCTCTCTCTCTCTCTCTCTCTCTCTTATTTTTCACTCTCAGCTGCTTTCTTTTCTTTCCTGCCTCCTTTATTTTTTGCTCTCTTTTGCATTCATCATCTGGACTCGCTCCTTCGCTAACATCAGCGCCGTGTAGCTCAGCGTTTTCTTTCTAGTAAGGTGTCAGCTGATTGGCTGCCTCCGGACGACGAAGGCCAATAGAGCCGGCAGTAACATTTGCCGTTATTGGCTGGCGTCTCGGTAACCGTTACCGTTGGTTTTGTTTTTTTAAACTTTGTAATCATGGATCTCAGTTGGGAGCAGGATGAAGGCAGCATGTACATCTCCACCATTGTACACACGCATTTCCCCTGCACACACACATACACACATCTCTTCCCCCCTCCCCCCCTCTATGTCAAATGTCAAAGCTGGAGGAAGGATCCGGTTTGATAAGTTCTGTTCTGTCTTGCCACGTGTCAGTGTGGGATCAACCACACGGTAGAGGGAAACCATGTTCTCCACCTCCCAATTTTGGGGATTTAAAAAAGTAAATGAATCTCATTTGGGGGGGGGGGGGTTGGCCAGGTGGGCAGGTATTTGGAGTTCTATGCTAGCTGCTTCAGTTGCTTTTGCTGTTTATCGTAAAGTGCTTTGCTGGATACGGAATATAAATCTGTAGATAGAATCTAGAAGTGAAAGGATTATGAAAACGTCCCCTGGGATTTTCTTCTTTCCTTTTATAGACACAATTTGGTATTTGTGAGATATTGGAAATAGATTAAAGGCAAGACGAGAAAATAACTACTCTATTTTTATTATAACGTTACTGTTATTTGTCTTTTGATTCGTGAAATTAAATAAAACTTGCCCATGTATCATCTGTGGGCTGATTAGTGATCAACGTCCTCTGACACAAGTAACCGTGTGTGTGTGTGTGTGTGTGTGGGTGTGTGTGTCACAGGTCCTCTGGTTATAGGTGACCCTCGGCTCATAACCCTCCCAAAATCTCGTGGTTTCACATGAATTATTGCTATAGCATTACATAAGTGCGATGATATGCTTTGTTGCTCACCGTTGGATTAAAACGCACAGCTGGAAAATGAAAAGTCAAACTTTGCTTTGAGTGAATTTAGCCTTTAGCGAGGTTTCGATTGGGCACTGCTGCGTTCCCATCGAGTTCCCTTCTAAGGGTTTGAGCCTCGGCAAAATAAGACCAGCTACTTCACATTACAGTTCAAGACATGTTTCGTTAGATTGGTTTACAGAGAATCCGTTTAGGTCAAAGTAAGTATTTTTTAGAATATACGTCCCCTGAGAAGAAGTTCTTGGAACTGTCATATTCCTCACTGCTTTGAACATTTTAGTGTTTGAAGTTATTCAGCGTTGTCTGCCACAAAATCAGACTCCTTTTAATGAATGCAATTTTTTACATTGCACCCCCTCCCTCCCTTTCTCTAAGCACCCGGGCTTCTCATCCACGAGGCTAAAACTCACTTCCCCTTCATTTTTCCTCCCTGAAGCCTCGCGTCATGCTTTCCCCAGCTGAAAAAGTAACAAACAACACAAAGCGATGTGGATTCTCCCAGCCCACTCACACACACACACACACACACACACACGCACCTCCTCTGGGTATTTGGCTGGGATAAATAATCATTGTAAATAATGAATGTCAATTAATTGGGGGAGACGTGGCCTTGCTAAGCATGCTCTGATTAGTGTTTCAGTGGGATCTCCCCAGCTGGCTTCAGCCAATCATCTCCGCCTCATCATCACTGACGCGGCCTGGGAGCAGGATGTAAAAATACACACCCACGGTTTACTGTACACGGCTTGTTGCCTTCATGATATGAAATATGCATCCATTCAAGGATGAAGGCGGAGCTTCTCACAAACAGTAGTTAGTAAGTAGTTGAGCTCCCCGGCTGTGTCGTCCAGCCGGCATCCACCTGCATCTGAAAAGGGGAAGCTCGATGCAGGTGTCCCTTGAACTTGTATTCTTTCAAATGCCCTGTAGGGGGCGACACCTCTGGGGAAACAAAAAACAGTAAACATGAGTTATGGACTCAATCGCTAGTGGCAAGTCGTCCTTAATGCTGCATGATGTGTGTTTAGTCAAATGTTCTATTCAGAGGGAAATGGACTATAAAGCAGAGTGTGCTTATGGGTGTGGCCACCTTGTGATTGACAGTCCACTAACAGAGCAGCGTCCAATCTAGGAGATGTTTTGGTCCTACAGCTTTCACCCTTTCACGTTGTGTTTTCGCCCATCCCGTTTAAAAAAACAACAAAATTGTAATAGTATTGTATTTCTTGCTTAGTGTCTAGAGCAAAAGAAAAGCGCACACGCTACTAAGACACATTCCATGCTCTCCTCCATGGCCGCTGGTTCTGAGCGTAGGGTTGCGGGGGGGGGGGGGGGGGGCAGCGCAGGTCAGAGCCGCTGGACTGTTGGAGGCCGTGAGCTCCTCTGCTGCCTTAGAGGGTAGCAGGGTGACTGAGCAGCCAGCCAGCCCCCCGCCCCAACCCTCCTCTCTCCCTCCCCAGTGATAAATGGCCACAGCACGAGCTATTCATCTCCTGCTTAGAGAAGTGGACAGTGCCCCCCTCCCCGGCCTCTCCTCCACATGTCAGCAAATGTGATAATTCGCTCATTTGTCAGGAGCAGCGGAGGGTTTGGAGAGTGTGTGTGTGTGTCTTTGTGTGTGTGTGTGTGTGTGTTTGTGCGTGCTCGGCCGGCAATGCAAACTCTGGAGCTTTGTGTGTTTTTCGGGTTCAAAGCCCCCACTGGTCGAGTTTACTTAGGTCACCGAGGAAAAATGTAAATGTGCAAAGGAGGGAGTCGTTTTATGGCGAATTCCATCAGTAATTCAGTGATTTTACTGCCTCCAGGAGACTCCCGAGCCACTTTTTCCCCACTTTATTGCGCAAATAAAGTTTTAATGCCTGTGTGCATGTGTTTGAGTGTCATGCTTGTTTATAAGTGCTTCGTATGTCTGTCTCTGTGTGTGTGTGTGTGTGTGTGTGTGTGTGTGTGTGTACGCACATCAGCATGGCATCTTTACAGAGCCTGCGAGTGTGTTTACAAAGTGCTGCCGTTTTGGAAATATTGTGTGTGTGTGTGTGTGTGTGTGTTTAACGCCCCCATACCAGTGATGGTGTACCAGTAAGCAGCGTGTTTGCAGACCTCATGGCAGCTATTAAAGACGAGCCGATGGCCGGTCATTTAGTCTGCACATAAACATGTGACTGTTTAACGTGTTCTCTGTAGACACACTGACTTCTGTGAACCCTGCCTGATCTCTCTTTCTCTCTCTGCAGGATCATCCAGAATCGGGTCCTGGTCTTCATCCTGGGAGCCATCATCCTTCTCACCATCATCCTGGCCATCTATTTCAATGTGCGGGGGCACTGATCTCCCCTCTCCACACACACACACACACACACACTCGTTTCTCCCCTGACACAGTATACAAACACACACATGCGTGATTAATAGCGACAAAAGCGTTGTTCAGCAGTAATCAGGACAAATGGACCCCATGAATCACCGTTTCCAACGTCTGACAGGGAGCTTTTTTTTTTTTTATCCTTCTCTTTTCCTGTTTGCTGTTTTTTTCTCTATTTTCCATTGGGCTTTCTTTTTCTTTCTTTCTCCCTCATTCTTTTTTCCCTCCCCCTAAAGTTGTGTTCTCTCCCTGTCAAGCTCTCCCAGACATCTCTAGGGACCAGTTCATATTTTTCATGGTGTCGTCCTGCGTCCCATCCCGTCCCCGGGTCAACGGTTTTGTTCTGTGACTTAAAAGCAGATTCAGAGTTGTAGATGTTCTTTTTTTTTTTTTGTCAAGCGTTAATTCAGAATGTGTACGTGTGCATTCACGAGACGGAGAGAAAGACCCACCTGTGTACGTGACCGTCAGTCCCGGCGTTTGTTTTTAACACCAACACGCTGTAGTATGGATGAGCTTGTGACTTAATGATTCGGCTCTCCTGCAGCAAAGCACAGAGGTGTGTGTGTGCCTTTCGGATAAGATGCGCTGCTCACGCCGCTTCTTTAAAAAGCTCAGGCGAGCCCAAAATAGGCGCGAGGCGCAGCCGAGAACGGAGATGACGCACACAAAAAGGTGGAGGTCAGTTCAGTCTCTTTTTCAGTCATTCGTGTATCAGGATTGAGTTTTGAGAGAAAATGAGCCTAAATCTACTCTTTCATGTGTTTTTTTAATACAAAAGGGAACCAACCCCAACCGTGGTACACGTGGTATACAACGCATAGAAAGTTCCCTACACCCATTATAACTAGCTTTATATCCACATTTGGTACATTTCCCCTGCACCACTCAAACACAGACCTTCACATCTTATTCCTGCAGACTTTTAATGTATCTTTATCATTGTGGAAGATTATAGGCGTCATGCTCTATGTACTAACTTTTAAATCTACATTATCAATTTTGTGAGAGATTGTGTTATTTATTTATAAATGCAATTAACATTTCTGTGTTAGAACTGTATATTTCTTTCTTTTTGTTAAGGGGTATTCAGAATTTAAATCAACCACGTCTGTTTGTTTTGTTTTTTTCTTGATTTTTGGGGGTTCAGTGAATAGAATATTAAATGCAAACTGCACACCAGGACCAACGGAAATGTTTAACGTCTTTAAAGTATTTTTTCTTCTTCTTCCGCTGTTCTTATAAATGGATCTAACCGGTTTTGAGGACTGCCACTTTTTTGTTCTATATATTTGTTGTGAAGATTGTGAAGCGGCCCCTTTCTTTTCTTCCCCGTGTTTACCTGTACGCCGACTGATGATGTGACGCGTTTGCAGGTGTTTGAAAAAGGAACGCTGCTGTTTAATTCTTCAGGGGAAAAGCCAATCTTCAGGGGGTCTCCGGCAAATCAAAATTTTAAGAGCGCGTTTGGAGAATATTCCAAAGTTGAGGTACGTCAAGGTAATGCTGATTCCCCCCCCCCCACCCTCACACACACACAGGAGTGAATCATTGGAGGGTGCACGTGTCTGCTCCGGTCGTTGTGGTGGCTCTGCGTCCTTTTCAGAGATGTGGGGGTGTCAGGAAGGTGTACCCCACGCCCCTTCGGCGCCCCCCCCCCCCCCCTTACCTCGACGATTTCACAGGCCCATGATAACCACGGCACCTGCTTGAAAGGGTCAGATTAAAGGGCGACAAAACGGGAAGCCTCTGACCGTCCCATGTGGGTCCGACCCATCGAGACTTATCCTAAGAGCAGAGGGATGATGAAAAGAGGAAGGAAGCAAGGAAGCATGCACGGAGGTAGGGGGTGAAGCGGGTTTGGGAGGGGTGAAATCCGTGGCAATTTGACAAACCTCATCTGGTAATGACCTTGGTGATTGTGTTTTTCTTTTTTTTTTTCCACCCGGTGCACACTGTGTGTGTGTGTGTGTGTGTGTGTGTGTGTGTGTGTGTGCGCACGTGCAGCTTACCTACGAGCCGATGTGCTGTCTCTTCTTCTCTCTCCCCACTCCCCTCCCTTCTCTCCTTCTCCTGCCACCTTTTTCTCCTCCTCCCTGTCCTCCCCTCCCCTCCCTCCCTCCCCTCCCAGCCTGTCAGATGAGCGGAGCGGTAGCTAGCGAGTGAGCGGTGGAAGGCAGCGTGGCGGCGGCTTCTATTTGAAGTTGTAATGGTGTCAAAAAGTCAGGGCTGACTGACAGACGTCAGTCCCACAGGGCCTCATTAAAAACAGACCCACTTGACAAGGAAATAATTGAGCGCCTGCGACAACTCGGGGGCCCCTCTGCGTTTTTAGATGTTTTTATTTTCTTTTCATTATTAGCGCCGAGCTATTATGTTCATTAAGAAATGGCATTAAAATAAGTTTTTAAAAGTGGGGAGGGGAGGGGATGGGGAGGCATGGGGGGGCGGGATGCGCGGAGGTGGGGAAGATAACGATTTGTTTAGAGCCCCAGTCCTGTTTTATTATTTAAATGGGAGCACTGTCATGTGATACCATGGCAGACGTTGGCTATCTTTTGCCACTCCTCCCTTTTTCTTCTCTTCTTTTTCTCCCCCACCTCCCCCCCCCCAGCTTTCATCTTCCCCTCCTGCGTCCACCTCTCTTTCTCCACCTGCACGTCGCTCTCCCTCTCTTCAACCCTTTCTTTCCTTCCCTCGCAGCGGCGAGCGTCGTTGGAATATGAACTAGATTATTCATCAATGCCCCCCCCCCACACCCCCACCCACCCCCGACGCCCCAACACCGCTCCCCCCGATTTGGTTTTCAACGAGCGTCTCACCGCAGAGGGCTGACGATGAAAACTTGTCAAAAATAGGTTATATCTTATTCCAAGGGGCAACAATAGCAGCAGGTACAGACACCTTTTAATATTTAATTTAGACGGGTGTTAACCCTCCTTAAGTGACTGGAGCGGTGTCTTCCATACAGACGCCAGGAGAGGAAAGACGGGGGGGGCAAGGAGGGAAGGAGGGAAGGAGGGAGGGAGGGGGCAATTCATTATTTGATGTCTGAAAAGTGATTTTGAAGCTCTCTCTGCCTTCCCCTGTTTGCCAGAGAGACTTTGGAGTTGTTGGGTGTCCCCCCGTTCATTTCCCACACCAACCACGTCTCCGGGCCCGGCGTCCCTGTGGGAGCTGAATCATTACCACTCGAGTCACATTCAGACCGGGCGCTCCGCCGCGCCTCCTCGCTTAATGCGGAAACGCGAGTGATCGCGATGCTTTTTGTCTCTTATTTCATCAGCGGGAACGATTATATTTTTACTACTCCATCTTGCGTCAGTCTCCTCAACCTCAGCAGTCGCTCACGTTCTCTCTTGATTGTATTATATTTTATTTATATATATATATATATATATATATATATACTTTTTTTTTTTGAATGGACAACCCATTACAAAATGAAGGCCTGAATGGCTGATGTTTGTCGGCCATTGAAGACGACAAGAGGGGGCGGGGATAAGCTTCATTTGAGCCGTCCGTTTTCCCTGGCGAAGGGCGGGCCTTAAACGGGATAAACGGCTCCGGCGGTGGGATCTCCATGGGGGGGGGCGGCGCTTCGTCCACCAACCCCCCCCCCCCCGACCCCCCAACAACACACAATCACATACGCACGTATTAAAGGAGGCCCTTTAACAACAGCCACCCAAGAAAACCCCACAATGAGTCTTCCACTGTTTGATTCGGCACACACAGGAAAGCACACATGCTCTGCTGCACGTATGGTGGACAAACCCCCCCCCCCCCCCAGGACTCACACACACGCTCTAGTGTGCGGCTGTTAGAAGAGGAGCCATGTTCTCCGTTTGTACACGGCACCAGTTCCAGCAGAATGCCTTTCTTTCTCTCCTTGGCCCTTTATCCGGCTTTTTCTTTTCGCCCCCCTCCCATCCACGCTGTCGAACCATTTTAATGGCGTCTGTGCTCGCAAAGAAATTACAATGCCCCCCATTATTTGAGCAGCCATACATGCATATATGTGTGTGTGTGTGCGTGCAGGATTTGTCCCCCTGTGGTTCAGATGGAGCTGCAGGGCTCGGGGTGAAAAGGCTGTGTCGGACTGTCTGTTTGTGTCCATCCGCGAGGCCTCGGATATCTCTCATTCTTCCCGTCGACCAGCACCTCGACTTTGCCTTCTCTTCCTCCAGACGCTTTTCTTTTTGTGAAACCATCAAAGTGGATTCCGTCAATGTCTCTTCAGTCTCTGTGGCGTTGAACATCTGTGATTAAAGCAGTTCTGAATCTTGGTAACCAAGATGCCGTGTCATGAGTTGCATTTCTCTCCTCCGGGCCGCCGAGTGCAGTCATTGAACAGACAAAAAAACAAACAAAAAAAGAAGGAAAAAAGGCGGAGGCAAAGCCAGGTGCCACAATTTCAAACCCACGGCAGCGCTGTGTGTGCCATCTTTTTGATTTGAGGAGCACACCTAGCCGTGTACAGAACACTGAAGACAATAGAAACACAAAGAGCTAGGTCAAAGCTAGGCTGAGCTCGGCTAAACAACCCCCCCCCCCACCCCCTCCCCCCGCGCTCCCCGCTCCTCTCCATCTTCATCCATCTCTCCCCGCAGAATACTGCCTCAGCCTTTGAACTGAAATTAACACTTTACCACTACAAAGACATACAGTTGTAACCAGCAATGTCATTTGCATGAAAATGGGGAGATTGAGAAAATGGAGCTGCTCTCTATTGGCGGAAGCTTTTGCCTCCATTTATTTATTTGTCAGTATTTCTCTGCCATTTGCCCTTTCAATTAGATTAGCACCAGATGTAAATGTAGGACAACGTGCACGAAACAGACGGTGCAAAGATAGCCGCGGTGGAATAATTCTCCTCTACACGTGAGTTAAAGTTGCCGGCAAATTCATCTGGTTGTGCTCGGCACAGTTTCCACCGCGTCTTAAAAGTGCACGAATGATGGTGAGAGACCAATGAGGAGATAAGCAGCAGGGGGAGGGTGGGTGGGGGCGGGGGCGTGTGAGTGCCACGGAGGTGAGTTTGCCTGGGAGGCACTCAGTGGCCTGGACGTCGAGGAGGGAGGAGGGTTTAGTCGGCTTCGCCCTTGTACAGTAATTTACTTTGCATATGGTGTCTTAGCAGACACGATTCTAAATTTCCAACTGGGAGGCATCAGTGGAGGAATCGCTGTCTTCAAAAGGCGGCCTGCCAGTCACGCTCCTCCCGTCGCCGGAGATCTGAGCGCGCGCTGATAACCCGCGACATCTTTTCTGGAAAACGGGGAGCCGATCAGCTTTGATGGAGCACATCCGCCATGACAGGCTACTGAAGAGCTCGCTAATCAACTGGGGAGGGGAGGGAGGTGGGGGCATCGCTTAGCATGACAGCCACGAGGAGACGGGTGGTGGAGCGGGGGGGGGGACGGACGGACGGACGGACGGACGGACGGAGAGAGAAGGTGTGCACATGCTTGTTCACTCCTAGACATACGGAGAAAAGGAGAATAAAGGGGCTCCCCCACCAATACCCCCAGCAGCGTGTTACCTACACCCCCCCCCCCCCCCTCCCTATATGAAACCTCCGCCTCAGATGGTTGGTGGCAATTCATTATTCATGAGATGGCATCCAATACCAGGCCCAGTGTTCTCCACGTAGGCCAGGAAGTGGAATTGGATTTTTGGGGAGGGGGGGCTGGTTGCAGGCTGGTGCACGGGGTCAAATTGAATCGGGAGTCTTAAGGTTAAAGAACCCGTATGATGTCCTCACACATCCTTCCACCGCTCTGTAGACAGTGACGGCATGAAAGATTTCTAGTTTGTCCATATTGGTTGAATAGAAAAGTGTGTTGTTGTTTTTTTGGTACAATCTCAGCACAGTTTGCGCGAGTCCAATTTACACACAATACTCACTCAAGCCCCAAATTATGAGAAACTTTCCCTGAAATACCTCGCAAAAAGGTTTTTCACTGCACACACAGCCTCGCGCACACAATGCCGCGAAACAGAAGGTCTGTACACACACACAAACACACACCTCTCTATTGAGACGTATGGAATGTGGCAGTAAAATGCACAACTTTTTGTTCATCTCAAGGACTTGTGAGGGCCCCAGTGAACTGAGAGGCCATATTGATTTTCCCTCTTTTCATGATGTGACTGGGATTACCCATTTTCTCATTCATTTTTAAAGACAACTCGTGAGATCCTTCCTTCTCTTTTTCTGTTTTTTCTCCTTTTTGCCGCCACCCCCTCCTCCCCCAACACACACACACACACCTATATACACACACGCACAATCCACCACGAGCACAGCGGTTGTATCCGCCCCTTTTCCACAGCCAAGTCCCTCCTTGACCCTGAAAATTGTAATTCAGCCATAGATCACAGCTGCTGAATATTAGGGCTTACAAAAGCAGTTAAATAAAATATGTTGAAATCGTCCAATCCCAAAGGCCACGGCTGAAATTCTAATCAGGTGAGCGAAAAGGGGAAAGAGTCAGCGGGAGGATTACGGGTAAAGAGAATCGTCTGCCGGCTAAGAGCTGACGTAGAAGTGGGATCGAACCCAACACACGGCGCTGCGCCGCGAAGTAGAACGCAAGGTTTTTGTGTCACGACTTGGATTTTAAACCAACACGACACAAAAATCCAGCGGCAGCTGACCGGCTTTAATTTCATTTTGTTGAAAATATCGAAAAACCTGATTCTTGAATTGCCGTGCAACACACATTATGATTGTGGTTTACATCACAAAGATGTTTTGAACCCAACGTCGTTTTAAGTGCATTAATTCATGCCTCACTGTCTATGATTAGTGGAATGGCAGCATCGCCTCTAGCTTGTGGGCTTCGAAGTCGTCAGTTCCTAGAAAACCTGTACTGCCAAACAAACTATTTGCAAAATAATTGAGTCTCGAGGTATTAATGCGCTCGCTTTATGCTAAACAGGCCAACAACACTTTTGGCCTATGGGCCGTTCTTTGACCGACGTAGGAGGAGGTCAACACATATTAATGATTCTGTTTGCTTGTTAGTGAACCACAAAGGTTCAGCTACCTGAGGACCATTCGTGAGACCATACTGCTTCAGATTGTAGAGTTTTTTTGTATTTCTTCCCATAGGATAAAAAAAAACCAATTATCTCATGTACAAAGTGCTGCTACTAATCCAACAGAACCAGCTCTTAAAACACATGTAAGACTGGTGCTTTTATTATTTTTTTAAAGGTCCACACTTTTACTATTATTCCTCGAGGTGAGAGGGAACGTCACGCTACGTCGACGTGATCAGAAAACCATCAACTCTTCTCGTACGCAAACTTTTCATCCCCCCCCCCCCCCTTCATTGTTCCCACCGGCGAGCAGCCTGGACTCAGCCGCATGTAAAACGGGCCGGACAGTCCGGAGAGGGGTGATTGATCGCGCTTCAATCCCTCGGCGGTTCTCCAGACAAGGAGAACGCTCGATTACGCTCTGCGATCAAAATGCTGAATTCACACACAGTCGCCTCCAGAGACGCACACACACACACACACACACACACACACGGGCGAGGAGAGAGAAAATGTCCACATACCTTTTTGGCCCGGGAAATTGTGCACACCACCCAGCAGTCGGATTCTCAGGACTTGGTGCTTTGTCTTTGGCGACCAAATAATGCAGCGGCCTTCGTTGTGTTGTGTTGAGTCGGTAAGAAAAGCACAGCGGAGCGGAGACGCCTTGGTCATTGTAGCTGAAAGGAATGTTAATGAGCGTTTATCTTCCTCAAACCATAGTTAGGTGTTTTTATGGAGATAAAGGTAGAATGTGAACACGTCCTCGTCTCTGTAGGAGAGAGCGGCCTACTTGGCCAATCAGGCCCAGTGTGCTAGTTTAAGATAAACACAACAAAACCAATCCAGCTCCCCTTTTCTGGCCGTTCGGAGGACAAAAGATTGACAGCAATCAGCTTTCTTCAGCTACGTCTTCCCACACTGCAAATACAAATACACACTAGGAGCCTAAAACTGTTGTGTATGTACTGTATATCTCACCTAGTTAAAAGGTTGATGAGTTTGATGCTGATTTTGTTTTTCATCTTTTCCCTTTTATAGAATTGAGAAAATAGATGCGGTTCAGATAGGGGACCTATCGTTAGATTGAAAGTACATTCAGTTCTTAAAATCTATTTATATTAAATTAGTGAAAGTGTCTTTGTTCACTGTGAGTCATGGTTATCAGTGACCTGTAAAGCTCGATCAAATATTTGAAATCACATGGATTTCTGTAGGATTTTCCTTTTTGTTTCTTTGTTTGCGTAATCATATTCTGAATTCTCTGGAACCAAAGCAATTCAAACCAAGTCCAAAACTCTTCAGGCCCTTTGTCTCAAAAGAAAATCTACGTGGCTGAATGTTGTTTCATGCCGGTTGATCTGCCGTCATTTGCCATTAAGATTTTCATGCATTTATATATCAACCTTGGATCTATCTGGTAGTCTTGTCATACAAAAGGTGAGTCCTATCAGGACACAACAGCGGCAGGGGTTTTGAAATGTACAGTCGATAGAAAGGATTCTAAAGCGCATCAAGCCTCTTCCATGAGTTTGATGAGACGAGCCACTGTTTGCGATGTAACAGCACGCTGAGCCGATGGCAGCGGGTGAAGGACAGGCGACGGATGCTGCAGTCGTACCCATTTGGGGCCTTTTGGGGGTCGGTGGGACTCGTCTCCAGTGGCGAGCGGTGCTTGTGCGATTGTGCCGCGTCCTCGGGGTCCTGTCGGGGCACCGCGTTGGTTGTGTGGGACCTACCTAATGATGGCCGCGTTGAGGTTGTGTCGTGAAGGTTGCTTTTAATTCAAGTTGTTTACTGAAAATGCTTTGTCGTTGAAGAGTTCATCAAAGTAGATCCAGACATCTTTGTGATGCCGCAATAGTTTGGATCTCACCAAGGATACCGTGTTTATGTTGGATGTGGCCATTTGTAGTCGTATTACTGTGGAGGAAAGCTAAAGAACATACCCTTAAAATTATAAAAAATAAAATAAAAAATAAATTCCGGCTCATTAAAATGTTATCCTCACTTCCTCTTGCTTTTGTGAATTTGGCCAACGCGCCAACATCAGTTTGTTTAGCGTCCCCAAATCTCAGCGATGGTGAAACGTTCTTCTTTAGGATGCGCTGGGTTGAAGACAATCGTTGCAGAATGTTCGGCTGTATCTTTTGCGGCATCTTTGTAAACAGAAGGATCCTCTTTGTGTCGAACCGGCCTCCTAGCAGAGGTTCAAGGGGGACAGTTGCTCAGCAGATGGAGCTGCTCGTCCTCTGATGGATTTCTGGGTGATTTCATTTCCAGCTCGTCCTCTTCTCACAACCCAGTTGCCAGAATGTTGGGGGGGCGGGGGGGGGGGGGGGGGGGTTGGTATATTTTCTCTAAATCGTGAGATATGCTACAAGTTCATGGATTTGTTTTCTTTCAGCTCTCAGAAATCGGTTAGGTTCAAGCAACTCAAGGTGAAGGTAAGAAAAAACATTGTGGTTTGTGTTGACTCGCGCAACAATATGTTACCAAGTTTTATAAAAAGAAAACGTATTAAACAAGTGAAAAGTCAACAGCAGTTTTAGGCTCCTTTAGAGAAGGGAAACCTTAGAAGGCATCGAAATAGTAACGGCTACGCAGGAATGCGAGTTCAAAAATGTGACTTACCTGTCGTGTATCACACTGAAACACTCTTCTTAATGTAGTTGGACAAAAGATACGCTGACAAATATATGTAAAGAACAATGTAAATACACGCATAGTGTGATTAAATAAGTGAGTTATGGGAGCAAGAGAAGACAAAAGCACACCAGGGGCCAGGTTTATTTCGGCTGTCTCGGGGGGTGTCTGTCAGAGCTTAAACCCTGCAGGTTTAAGACATACAGACGGATGGGAGACGGTTATCCACCAGAAGAGACACCATACAAGGTGGGCGGGCACGTGGTCAAAGACAAGCTGAACATGAACCTGGAAGCCGTGGTCTGAGAGATTCAAGACAGGACATCCACATGGAGGCCTGGCAGGATGTGGAGAGAGGAGAGAGAGATGGTCAAGTTAAGTCTGAGATGGCTGATCATTATTATTATTTTTTTATTAATTTGTTCACATGCTTTACATTTACTCCTTAAATCACCACTTCTGGCAGCATGAGACACACCATTCACTTAAAAAATATCCGCTCAACTATTGCCAGTAACGTAACAAGCATACTTGTATTACACAACAAACATGGTATTCGTCTTTGTAGTTATTAGTAAAAAAGAAACTAAGACATGTAAAAAGCGGGGATTTCGCTTTTCAAAAGCTATCATGCAGTAACAAGCGTAAAACGATTCTTCCATAGATGACGCCAGTGGGACACCAGATTCTGAGGCGTAGGGCCACTGATTATTTGGCGATATTTGGTGTCCTGCCTCTCCAGTTGGCTCGATAGGAATACGCACTAGGAATTATATTTGTATGGCCATCAAACTACTTTTTATAATTGGAAGCCTTTCATTTCTCTACTCAATACATTATGCCCGCCGTTATGTTGCTTCTTCTTCTGCCAGCTTAACATTAAATGCATTGAGGTGACTCCACTGCAGTTACGCCATGATCCATCTAAATGACTCCGCAGATCAGACATTAAACAGGATTATTCGAACAATTGTTTAAATGAATGAATGAATCCGCCTGTATCAGTAACAATAGATCCAATAATGGTAAGAGTTAAATCTTGAACTCATCCAATGCATTCTGGGACTTGCACCCCGATTTGACACGTTTCAGCACCATGGACAGATTCAGCAACACTGACGTGTCTCTACTGCTTCAATGAATGCCTACTGGGGACCTTTGTGATGAAGCATTAAGGTCAAATGTTCCTCGGACTGGCCCGGTGCCTCAATAGCACCAGCACATAAAAACCCCAACGGGCAGAGAAGACAGCGGTGTCAAATCAGCCCCACAAAGTACCCCCACACCCACAAGAGCTCCTCTATCGCAGGGAAAACCAAAGTGAAGTAATACCTCCTGGCCACAGATGAAATGGTTGTTTTACATGTGACGCACACTGATGCTCAGCCAGACAGGTTGGTGATGAAGCAGAGCCCCCCTCCCAGCCTGGTTACACTACCTTTTTAAAAACAAAAGAATCCCCGTGGCGAGCCGACGCGCTGAAACCAGGCGGGGTCACCGGTTCGTCCGCCGGAGAGGCTCCTCGCTGATGGACGGCACTCAGAGCAACGCGCGCCCTAACCGCCGAGAAAGGGCCTTTTCGCAGGAAGAGAAATAAATAAATAAACAGCAACATCAAAGGGATGTTCAAAAGGAAAACAAAGCCTGCGCACGTTCGTTTGCAAGCGCGCGCGCACACACACACATATATACACACACACACATAAGAGCGCGCTGGTTCTCTCGCACGCATCCGGCGAGAGAGAAGAGGGAGGCGGAGGGGGGAAAAATACAAAGGACTGAAAGCACACACATAGTTTACTCTCCAATGACACTGGGCTTGAAGAAAATCTAGACAAAACAAGGGAGAGTGGCAAAAATTGTGTGAAGGCTCAATATTCACTGTGAATGGACTGGAAAACAAAGATCAGGCCCAAACGCGCGTGTGTGTGTGCAGTTTTACGTTTGTCATTAAAATCTACATAACGATCCTTCTCCTCGCGTCGCGTCTTCCACGGTCCGAACGAAGGGATGAACTACCATCATATATAAATATCTACGACGAACATGTGCTTCATGTTCAGCAAATCAAAATATAGATTTTGTGTCGGAGCAACAGGCTGAAGAAGTAGCGCTTTGTTGTAGATCTGTTTATGGGAACGTTGGGGAGAATTGCAGAAAATACCGAATATCTTCAGCATCATTCTTTAAGCAGGAAAGTAATGAATGCGATCTGGTGAGCCCCAGTTGGTATTAAAGTACAAATCCTGTCCAGTGCCGACGGAATCCTCCATCCAAAAAAAGGATCAGAGCACCCTTTGTTTGAGTGTGTTCAATAATTCAATGCAGCTTGTGACCAGTTAGGGCTTTTTATTTCATACAAGTCTTCATAATGTACCGGGATGTTAACATAGTACCAGCAGGCCAAAATGGAGACAAGACAAAAAAGAACCTTGCATGAGGTAACTTTGTACAATCATCCAAAGAACTTTTGCCTGTTTGAGCCCCACAGGACGCGCCTGTGTGATTATGGGTTCGCCCGTCCAAAATCAACTGAATCTTTTGTTTTTGTGATGCCTGTTAACACCTTTTCCTTCGCTACTTTGAGCCTCACACAAAACAAGGAGAAAAAAAAAACCACACACACACAGCACGTCATTTACATTTCTTGGCAGCCATCTTGGAAGTTCTTCTTCTTCTTTGTCTTGTTGGCTTGATTCCTGAGATCTGCAGCTAAATGTTATTGTTTCCATGATGGTGGATATTGGCAGCCGGGATCCTCTGCGGACTCGGAGCGCTTTGTTCGGTTAGGGAGCCTTGCTCGCATGGCCTTGAGTTAGTCAGCATGGGCGCATCCCATGAAATATTGAGGAAGCTGGGAGGGCCGGGCTGGGGCCTCATGTAGGGGTGTGTGTGTGTGTGTATGTGTGTGTGTGTGTGTGTGTGTGTGTGTTTGTTCGGTGGGGATTGCCTGACGGGGGAAGCAGTGGATGTTGTGTCAGCTCCCCCAAACCAAAACAAACTCCTTAGTCCCCCCAGTGCCCTCCTAAAATCAGAAAAGTGGGCTGCAATATTCCTTCCATTGAATACCATTCTCTGTCTTGTTTCCCCCTCCTGCTCCCCCCATCCTCTCCATCTTACACACACGCCGGCCCGGCTCTCTGAGATTTAATCTCATCCTTATTCCCGTACCCTTAATCTTTTCAGTTCTTTACATCTCCATTTCCACATGCAAATCAGTTCTTCTCATCTGTCTGCCTATTCTCCTTCGCTTTCTGCTCTTTCTCTCTGTTTTCCAATCAGCCGACAGAGCTGCTAAACATGCGTGTGTGTGTGTGTGCGCGCGTGTGCGTGCGTGTGTGTGTGTGCGTGTGCGTGTGTGTGTGTGTGTGTGTGTCTCTAGTCAGTCAGCGAGCTTCAGTACAGGCAGTTTAGTACAGTTGAAAGAGCACATCAGACTTCTTGCCTGCTCCCTCTAAGGGCTGATAATATGAGCCCCTCTCACCTGTTCGGAGCTAGTGAGCCGCTGCTCCTCCCTTTAAATGAACTTCAGAGGGGGTGGGGGGGGGGGGGGGGGGGGGGGGGGGGGGTCAGATTGACAGGAACACAGAGAGGGCTGCCCCGTTTGACTGGCGGTCCTGTCAAGGTGAACCCAAGGTGCTCTCTCGGGCCTCACGCTGCTTTCCACAAGGCTGCCCCGCTGAGGTGATTGGGCCTTAATGGTACAGTAATGACCCAAACAAACCCCCCCAGATACACACACACACACACACACACACACATCCACGCGGGCGTCTCAGGCGAGGGTGCATTGTCTCAAATGATTTCAGAAAACTTAAAGGTCTAAGCCAGCTAATTCAGCAAGTTCACATCAGTTGAGCCTCCCTATTAATCTTTGTTTCAAAGTGGGGGGGTGGGGGGTATGAAGCTGAGTGGAGTAGTTGTTTGAGAAACCATTAATAGTGTGTGCTCGCTTTTCCTCCCCTGACAAATTGTGCATAGTAATAAAGGCGGTGAGGGGGGGTCTCTCCTCTCTTTAAGCCTCAGCACCTTAATAGCCTGTATGATGACACTTTATCTATAGTTTGTGCATATAATCGCCAAACTAAAGGGGGTGACCCCAGGGCGGGGGTTCACCCGCTGACATTTGACTCCTTTATAATTAACTGGGAAGGTCTAATCTCTGCCTTCAAATGACGCGTGGCCACATTCCATTTAATATGCTCATAAGCACTATGTATTATTCAAATATGCAGATGAGGCCCTGTTAGAAAACAGACTTTTTGACACAGGTTTCTCCCCCACCAACCCCCCCCTCCCCCCCCACCCCCCTCCCCTCACGGTGGGCCACTAATGGACCTGCAGGGCTCGGAGAGCAACAACAGACCTTCTGAAATGTCCTTTCACCGAGAAAGGCGTCAAAGTTTTCCTTCTAGATCGTCTCCGTCCGCCCGCTGCTGTTTGAATGTTGAAGGGACACCGGATGGACTCAACTCAAATGAGCCCTTTGCCGCTTTGTTTTAAGACTAAGTTAAAGTTATTAAGACCCAATTCTCCCTGCTGTCTAAGCGACTGCGCCCTTTTATCAAGCCCCCCCCATTACTCCATATGAAACATTTTTTTCGGCACAGGGCCGGCTCGCTTGTATTTTTTTTCTTGTAGGACTCGGCCATCTTTGGAGCTTCCTTCACTTGTGCGAGGTCTAACGGGGGGGCTGCAAGTAAAGGAGCCTCTTGTGTTCGCCGGTGGTCGGCGGGTCAGAGGCTGCAGTGAGCCGGTAACCACTACACGAAGCCCCCAGTCCTCGCCGGAGCTCCTCGCCGCATCCACAACCTCCCATGCTCTCGCTTTGGGGAGGGGGAGGAGGGGGGGGGGGGGGGTGAAGTCAAACGTATCAGTAGTGTGTGTGTGTGTGTGTGTGTGTGTGTGTGTGTGTTCGTTTTTTGGACTTTTCTTTCAATCCATATTCATGAATCACTTAGACGTTTGGAAAATCAATATCACGCTACAATTACATCGCGGTGAGGTCATGCACTCTCATAATCTGGAGGAATCACACATGCAACTATGCACAAAAAAAAATAAACCGTTGTAAAATTATTCTAATGAGTACAAAGTCATTACAAAGAGGAATATTCATCCCGTCTGCTCAGATGCGCACTTGCACATATTCCACTCTTTTTGAAGTGGAGTTCACTCTTATCAGGAGCGGCTTTATGAGTGTGATGCTGCATCGGGGTGGAACAGTAGCGTGATGCCATGGCCGCTCTTTGGCCCGCCACCCTTCCATCCTATTCCCTTCCAATCGCTATTTAGCAACTTGAGTTTTTCATGTGCTGCTTTGAAATAAAAGTGTAAACCAGAAAGTTCTGTGCTTCGCTACACTGTTTTTGATTGTTCCAATTCTCTCTGCTGTTTGACAGTTGCTGGTAAAAAAAAACAAAAACAAAGAATAAACATCTGTCTACTGTATTTGCCCCCTGTCTTAAGTTTATCCCCCACTTTGTTGTTTGGCCGTTGCTTGTTATCGAACGGCATCAAATCACCCTTTTTTTTTTTGTTCCTTAAAGGTTGTAAACATTAGTAGATGAGTGCTTGCATGTGTTGAAGGCATATTAGGTTTTCTCCCTGGCGTCCGCCGGGGTTTATTGAGTGTGCTGCTGTTGATCCTGGATGGTGAATCCTTCCCTGCCCTCTCCTCCGCCTGCAGCCTGCAGCCTGCCCCCAGCTCCTGCACCACCTCCCACTGAGCTCCCTCCGTCTACCCGGCTCACCATCGCAGCTCCCGCCTCCTGCCTCTTGTCCCTTTCAACTCAACTCTGGGCTTTTTATTTTTTAATGTTTTTTTTAAATATCACTCTTCTATTTAAGCCTTTGTTTTTCAACCTTTTCTCATTTCTACTTTATATGTCGCTTTTCCAACTTATGGCTATTAAAACATTTTCTATTTCAAAAGACATCTATGGTAGAAAAAGTTTACTCAATTAACATCATCGATTTTATTTTTATTAGATACAGCCAAGATTTCAAATTCACTGATTTATTTAGGTGTGTTTTGGGGGATGTCACTACTTACACTTATAGAACCAGCTTGAGTGTCAAATCTGTTTGGCTGTTTCTTGATTTTTCTTTTTTAAACTTCTAATGCTGACTACGGTGAGGACGCTTAGAGGAATAAGATGCCATTGGCTTGTTTTCTTGCCGAGAGGTAGATGAGATGATCGATGCCACTCTCTTGTTTGCGTGGTTCAGCCAGCAGGCGGTTGGCCAAAGCGATTGTACATTTCAAGAGAGAAAGTTACGTTCACACTTTAATTCATGTACGGAAACGGGTGCAATGAGGTTTTGTGGTTTTTGGACAACCCAATGTCCCTAAACGACGTCTCTCAAGTCTTTACGCTAAGCAAAGTCACGGTTGGCTCCTGCTACACATTTACTACACGAGCACACAAGTGGTCTCTGTCGCCTCATCTAAGAGTCCATTTCACTGTCCTCCGACATGCTCTCGTTTCCTCCTCTGGTACAATTGAAAAGGTTTCCTCGCGCCCAGGGGAGCAACATGGCTGACGGTTCGATTACCAGATGCCCCACCGAAACGACGTGCAGGGAAAGGTGCGTCCGTCCACCAGCGAGTCGTCTCTGCAGACACGTAAAAGAAGTAAAGGCGAATCGGGCTGAACGATTTATCCCTTTTTTTTTCTTTTTTTTTACCTCCACCTTTTTACCTTTTCGTAGGGACTAATTAGAAGCCCACCGCTTGTCTCGTGGTGAAACATCACTCACGGGGGGGACACTGGTGCCGATTGGGCCCCAAAATAAACCAAATGGTTTCCTTTCAGCGGCCGCAGGAGGCGGCGCCCCCGTCTTTACGCCCTTTTTCTCCCGCTCCACCACTCCCGACGCGTCCCCTGGTCCTCTCCGTCCCTCCGTTTCCAGGCCCCTGCAGATTGTCAATGTTATTTACCAAATATAGACTGACAAAGAAGAAGTGGGATTTTTTACTGATTGAAGATCAAAGTAGCCAAGTCTCCTCCTCGAAGCCCGCCCCTTCTATTAGCCGCCCTTAAGAACAGAGGAAAACATCAATTTCTCGCACATCAATGGCGGCTTCATAATCAATTGAAAAAGACACTTGTATTGGGATGCAAATCTTATCTTTGTCTTATTAGAGCTTTTAGAAGATGCATGTCGGGATTTAATGTTATGAAATAAAAGGGGGTCGCTTTTTTTAAATCTAAAGATGCAGAGGCGTTAGTAATGGTCCAAATCAAAGCCCGGAAACTGTGGTAATTACTGGAGGAGTTTGCCTATCCTTATTAATATTGATCAAATATTACTGTGATCTGATCTCCGGGCTTATGATGAATTTGGAAGGTGGTTAACGAGCACAAAGAAGAACATGGCACTCGTTTCCCCCTGTGCAACAACCACGAGCAAATGTCCGTTTTCTTCTCTTTCAGATTTGGACCATGAAAGCGAGAAAGAGCAGCAAAAGGCCAGTTATGTTTGAGGTGAAATTGTTACAATACTTCTCATCTTTCTTCCCCCCCCCCCCCCCCCTTCCCCGTTTTGCCTTGAGTCTCATAACAAAGCGATGCACATTGAGCGCTTGTTTGAGTGTCGGAAAAAGACAGTTGTGTCAAAGGAAATTCAAGGTTGCTTTTTCATTGACCCGATGATGATGTGCAGCGCTTTAAAATGGCCCTAAATGAGCTGATGTCCTCCAGGCAAGAGGGATGCACAAAACACGCCGCTTCAACAATGCCGCGGATGATCACAGAATGTTAAAAGATCCTCATTTTGAAGTGCAAATAAGGCAGGCTCAAAAAGTGATGCCCGTGCGAGCACAAATACTGCACAACATCTCCCAAGTATCACGGAGCTTGTTGGTGTAAAGCGCTACTTGCTGAGTGCTGACCAAAGACATCGTTTCATTGCTCGGGCATATGCACACACACACACACAATGTGCATCGCGGGAGGGGGTCGGGGAAAAGGAGGGAAAAATTAGTGTTTATTTCATTGAAATTCACATACCCAAATCCTCCAGCTATGAGCACATCAACAAAAGGAGAAGCCACTAGTGTGCAGAGCATCGATTGCTGCTCACTTGAAGCCTTCAGGAGTCCATTGGACACAAAACTTGAGGCCAATTGATTTTTCTGCATTAATTTCTCAATTAGGAGCCTTGAAGAAGACCAAGAGGGCCCAAAAAAAAGAAAAACCTCTTGTCGAGGTGGAAATATGAGGCTTTGGGGCCTTAGCTGTGTGTGTGTGTGTGTGTGTGTGTGTGTGT